>NC_065522.1:10875207-10997485 GCF_006386435.1 Epinephelus moara | reverse complement strand
TCTCTCTCTCTCTCTCTCTCTCTCTGTCTCATTGTGTCATATGGATTACGGTTAATTTATTATGTTGATCTGTTCTGTACGACATCTATTGCACGTCTGTCCGTCCTGGAAGAGGGATCCCTCCTCAGTGGCTCTTCCTGAGGTTTCTACCGTTTTGTTTTTTTTCCCCGTTAAAGGGGTTTTTTTGGGGAGTTTTTCCTTATCCGCTGCAAGGGTCATAAGGACAGAGGGATGTCGTATGCTGTAAAGCCCTGTGAGGCAAATTGTGATTTGTGATATTGGGCTTTATAAATAAAATTGATTGATTGATTGATTGAGGTACAAGGGTAGGCTCTACCTTCAGCACAGGCCCTAACGAAGCCTAGACTGTCAGTATGGAAGCTCCTATTGGCTCAAGTGAGGTGTCAATCAAAAGGTCAGGAGTTCGCCACCATTTTGACACAGAGAAGTTAGCATATTTACATGCAAGCGGAAAAAATCATGGATATTATGTGGAAAAAAAATGAACATTTGAAATGATGCAACAGCAGTTTGTGGATATTTATGGATGCAATAATGTGTTTGGATCAAATATTTCACTGGAGTTAGATCGTCTGGATCTTTGGGAATGTATGATGGCTGCATGAGTAGCATTTTTGTTGGCATAATATCAATATGTGGATTATAATAACACTTTATAGGTGAGTTATAACTCTCTGCTTGTTTGTTGTTTGTCTGACAGAGGCGTTTATTGAACCTGCTGTGGTGGATGTACCTGGAAATAGTCCGAATAAATCTAACCGCAATTGGAGTAGCTTTCAAATGACAGGTTATATGGCTAAACCACTTAAACACAGCAAATGCAGTAGTTGTCCACATATCAATGTCATATCATATCGTCCCAATGGATGGGCCGTCAGATTTCTAGTTAACACACTTTGCTCAGTGTAAAAGCTTTTATGGCATAAAGCAGTAGTTATGCTCTATATAATGTTTAATTTTGGCACTGCTCATACTATGAATACAGAAACAATAGAGACCTTTTAACTTTAACCCATTCTTTCTCTCTGTCAGTGCACCAGCTATTGTGGTTTTCTGCAGGATGTGGATGTGGTTGTGCATTTTATAAGTACTCAACAATATTACTTGTTATTTTTGACAGGTAGGTAAATTATCACACCTGCATGTTACTGTAGTATCTGCTGATCATAATAATGGTCAGTCCACTGCCAAATATTGAGTATAATTAGACTCTAGTGTACATATATTTAAAGGACAACCTCTTATTTCCCCCTAATTTTACATGTGATACCATGATAAAGAAAATATTTTCTTCATATATCTCACACCATGTGAATCTTCTCAAGAACTAAACGTGACGGAAGTGAGCATGTAATCGTGTCATAAGTAGGGCATACAGTGTGACATCAGGTTGGGCAATCACGCCTTGTCTCTGAAGCGTGGGGAAAGTATCAGGGTTCTTTTCACTCAGCAGAAGAAACTGAACATGATGGCATCTCCAAAGTTTGTCTTCTATCTGACATGCCTGTTCTTGGGAAAAATGGGTGAGTTGTGTTTTTGTGGTTCACTTTCTTTCTTGATGTTTATAGAACTCTTCAGGGAAACGTTTTTAATATTTTTATAATAATTTTTCCGAATTCCATCACAGTATTTGCTTTGCCTCTCATTTCACTTCAGCTCATACGAGTGATCTGAAACACTCCTCATCTGTTCGTCAAGAGAGACGATTTGTATCATCACATGTTGGAGACAACGTGACTTTGCAATGTTTCTATGACGGTGAAGATGCTGCATGGCTTTACTGGTATAAACACTCTCTAGGACAGGAACCAAGGCTCATCGCTTCCTTCTATGTGTATGATAGAGTCACTTTTTCTCATGAATTTCAGAATGATCCACGCTTCACACTGGACACTGAAAACACTGCAAATCACTTGACAATTTCAAATTTGCAGATTTCAGACTCAGCTACTTACTACTGCGCAAGTAGCTATGCATATGTGTTTACCTTTGCAGCAGGTACTTCTCTCAGTGTAAAGGGTTCAGGTTTGAGCGTCCCAGCTTTGGTCCATCAGTCAGCATCTGAGACCATCTGGCCAGGAGGCTCTGTGACTCTGAACTGTACAGTACACACTGGGAGCTGTGATGATGGAGAACACAGTGTTTACTGGTTCAAAAACTCTCAAGAGTCTCATCCAGGACTCATTTACAGCCATGGAGGCAGGAATGATCAGTGTGAGAGGAAACCTGACACACAAACACACACCTGTGTCTACAACCTGCCGATGAAGAGCCTGAATCTTTCTCATGCTGGGACCTACTACTGTGCTGTTGCCTCATGTGGACACATACTGTTTGGAGATGGGACCAAGCTGGACTTTAAAGGTCAGTAACTGTCCAGCAAAAGTTGTTTGATTTGATAAACACGCATTGGTACTACCTAAACAAACCTAGATAGAAAATACCTGCTCTAAGCCCTGGCTCTGTTTTCTGTCACTGCAGATCAGGCAGACTTAGTGTATTTCTTGAGTGGAACGTCGACATTCACCACCATCCTGAGTGTGTTACTGGCTGTCTCAGTGTGCATGATGAACAAGAGAAACAGCTGCAAATCTTCAGGTAAGTGGTACTGTCTATATCTGACAGCTTGTATTCACAGAATCTGGCTTTTAATTTAAGCTTTTTCTGTTTCACAACCAGAGTCTGAAGCAACGTTCCAAGCTCCCTCCACAGCAGATGCACAGGTGAGTACAACCTGTTTACTATATAATGATGGCTAAAATACCATTTAGCCGTGCCTTACCTTTTTATTACAGGAGACATTGTTTCCTGGGAAATGTTTTAATTTCTGTCAAGGACAAAATAATAATCAACTCATATATATTTTCTCACCAGGGTTACCAACGTGCAGAAAAACTCTATTGTGCTGCTCTAAGTGTCAACCTGTTCAACAGATCAAGAAGACAGAGGGATCAGACCTGGAGTGAATGTGTGTACTACAGTGTAAAGCAGTAGAACTGGACATGTAACATCTGTACTTTGAGTAAGACAGGATGTTCTTAGTGCCTCTTTTGACATGTAATGTACATTTATATCTACCTTTGAAATAAATATGCTCTTATAGTGTCTTTGTGGTCTGTTCTTTGCTAAAGTACATAAATTAGGATGTCCTTTTTTTCTTGTCCGAGGCTGGATATTACCACAATCTTTCTTTGTTTCTTACATATAAACCATGTATCAGAAATTATAAGGTTTTTTTTAATCATATATGAATGTTTCTGTGACTCAGTCAGTATGTTTAGAGACTCAGATTCACTGATGCTGTGAAAGTCACCCTCGTGCCTTTAGAATCAACATAGTCTTCTACATTTTATCCTCAGTGGTTTTCAACCAATCATATGGGTGTTTTTTTGTATGAATCTTATGTTGTTAATGATCAAATAAACAATTGGGCTTCAAAACAATGTTTATGTGTTTAGTCCAGACGCTTCTTTATGAAAACCACAGAGTGTGGTTGACCCCACTGACCCCAATAAGTGGTGAAACTCAATTGTTCCAGTGCTAAAGTAAAATGGCGCAGGAAGGCTAATTTTATGAGGTAAGAAAATGTGGCCTTACTATTTTACTGTATTGTACTGTTTGGGTGCAAATGAGTTCTTTCTACCGTCGAGACACTTGTTTATGAACCAACCTGCTGTGCTTGTACCAGTGAAAGGATATAATAGTGTAACTGGTGTAGGATAAGTGCAAAAATCACAGTACAGAAGAGAACAAAGGTTATGATATTGTAACCCTAGTTCTATTAGCACAGTCACAGCCCTCTGCCAGACCCTTTGGGTAATAATACTCCTCCAATCACAAGTAACCATTCATACATAAATAAATAAATGTAGGCAACCAATAAGAACACGCCTACCCAAATGCATGCAGAACCCATGATGCATAAGGAGGTGGCTCGCCCACTGTCAGGCATCCTATGCCCTTTTTAGCAAGCAACATAAGAGCGACAGGGCCCCTAGATAGAGGGCTTTGCCCATGCTAATAGAACTAGGGTTATAATATCGTAACCTTCGTTCTATCTCACTCAGGCTCCACCCTCTACTGGACTGTCTGCAGTGGATGGAGCCCGATGAATGAATGCCCTGTCACAACAGAACATCGACCCAGCCACACTGATCCTGACTGACTAAAGGTTAGTTGCCGTAGCCCATCTACATCTTTATATTGTAAGCTGCTGTGGCAGAGAAGTAAGGTACCCAGCCAACCCAGGTGCTAAGCAATCAAACTAGGTGGGCTTTGGCCCAACTTTGCAAGGGTTGAAAGACAAGCAATAGGCACTCTGGACACCACACTTTGCAGATCATCAAGGAACACGAAAACCTGTTGGTGTATTATGCCCAGAGGGGAGCCAGGTGCAACACAACTGACATACACCCAACCATTTTCACCATTCCTGTGTTGTTCCAATGAACACAGACCTTGTAAAGAAGTCTGACATTTCCAAGAGATGGAGCCATATGAACGGGCAGGGCGTAGATCACGACACTGCCATGCATATGACCTTGACACTTGCCCCGCTGCACAAGGCTGCCAACAATGCCACACCACCAAAGTGATTCTATCGCTGCTGGCGCCTAACCTTGGCCAACTCTCGCCAAGCTCCGCAGGGAGGTGGATGCTAAAAACCACTCTTAGTGGGGTCGGCACTTCAAGCAGCAGTTGTGAAGGTCTGTTCCAGGGATGAGGCAAGTACAAGACAGGCATGATATTGTAGAAGCTGCGACTCCATCTGTTGAGAAATCTACTTGGTGTACTAATCATTGTTGCTGAAGGGACCAGAATGTCTGATGAGGGGTGAGCCGCCTTCGTATATACTAGGGTTTTCGCATGTTCGCATTGCATGATTGGAGTAGTATTACCCATAGAGTCCAGTAGAGGGTGGAGCTTCTGTAAGACAGAAGAATACACAATACATACTACTAATAAGCACTAAAGTATAAGCATGTTTAGAGCATTACCCTGCAACATGGGCACAGATATATGTAAATCCCCCAATCGGAGGTTGGTATTCACTCTATACCTGCCTATATTACCAGCTACACCTCTGGCTGGCAGAAGATGAACAGGGTGTTGGCCCTGACTTGTGCACAACTGGAATACTCATGCTGAAAAGCAAGATGAAGTTAACACACCTTGCTCTGTATGATAGCTTCTATAACAACAGTTGTGCATTGTAAAATAATTTATATGGCACTACTCATACTATGAATACAGAGAAGAAATGGAGCAGTCATTTTATAGAGACCTTTTAACTTTACCCCATTCTTTAGCTTTGTCAGTGAAGCAGCTATTGTGGTTTTCTGCAGGATGTGGATGTGGTTGCACAAGTACTCAACATTATTACTTGTTATTTTTGACAGGTAGGTAAATTATCAGAAGGTAATTGTACTGTAGTACCTGCTGACCATAATGATGGTAAGTCCACTGCCAAATGTTGAGCATAATTAGACTCTAGAGTACTGCTATTACTGGTGTCCACATATTTTAATAATAACTTATTTCCCCATAATTTTACACGATACCAAGATAAAGAAAATATTTTCATCATATACCTCTCACCATGTGAATCTTAACAGGAACCAAACATGACACTGTAGATGGTAGTGAACATGTGATCATGTTTCCTAAGTAGGGCGTACAATGTGACATCAGGCTGGCCAATCAAACACAGTCTTGTCTCTGAAGAGTGAAGAAAGGTTCAACATTCTTTTCATTTAACAAGGCAGTTTGGACATGATGGCATCTCCAAAGTTTTTCTTCTATCTGACATGTCTGTTCTTGGGCAAAATGGGTGAGTTGTGTTTTGTAGTATGGTCACTCTTCATGCAAATGTCACATAAAAATTAACAATGCATTTGCTTTGTCTCTTGTCTTTGATATCAGCTGCTGGAAAGTTCACTTCGTTTGATCATGAAGAGAACGGTTTTGTATCAGCTAATGTTGGTGATAGTTTGACTTTACCATGTTTCTATGATGGTGATGATTCGACAAGGATTTTCTGGTACAAGCAAAGTCTTGGACGGAAACCACGGCTCATCTCTACCCTATATGCGTTCAATAAGAATGGCACTTTTCATGATGAATTCAAGAACAACCCACGCTTCACATTGGATACTGACATTGGTAGATATCACTTGAAGATAACAGATCTGTGCGCTTCAGACTCGGCTACTTACTACTGCGCAAAAAGGGTTTTATATACTACTGAATTTGCAGCAGGTACTACTGTCAGTGTAAAGGGTTCAGGTTTGAACGTCCCAGCTTTGGTCCATCAGTCAGCGTCTGAGACCATCCAGCCAGGAGGCTCTGTGACTCTGAACTGTACAGTACACACTGGGAGCTGTGATGATGGAGAACACAGTGTTTACTGGTTCAAATACTCTGAAGAGTCTCATCCAGGACTCATTTACAGCCATGGAGGCAGGAATGATCAGTGTGAGAGGAAACCTGACACACAAACACACACCTGTGTCTACAACCTGCCAATGAAGAGCCTGAATCTTTCTCATGCTGGGACCTACTACTGTGCTGTTGCATCATGTGGACACATACTGTTTGGAGACGGGACCAAGCTGGACCTTGAGGGTAAGTAACTTTCAAGCTAAAGTTGTTGCACCTGATAAGAACTCATCGGTACCTCCTCAACAAGTTTAGATCCAAAAAATGCTGAAAGCTCTGTTTCTGATATCTGATTATTTGCAGATGAGGAAGACTCTTCTGTCTTGGTGTATTTCTTGAGTGGAATTTCGACATTCACCACCATCCTGAGTGTTTTACTGGCTGTCTCAGTGTGCATGATGAACAAGAGAAACTGCTGCAAATCTTCAGGTAACTGGTACTGTCTATATCTGACAGCTTGTATTCACAGAATCTGGCTTTTAAATGAAAAGGGCTTTTTCTGTTTCACAACCAGAGTCTGAAGCAAGAGTTCCAGCTCCCTCCACAGCAGATGCACAGGTGAGTACAAACTGTTGACTGTAAATTAACTGCTGAACTACCATTAAGACTCCTTTTCATTGCACAATACATTGTTTCCTGCACTGCATTCTGAATTCTGTCAAGGACAAAATAATAATCAACTAATATATGTTTTATCACCAGGGTTACCAATATGCAGAAAAACTCTATTATGCTGCTTTAAGTGTCAACCTGTTCAACAGATCAAGAAGACAGAGGGATCAGACCTGGAGTGAATGTGTGTACTACAGTGTAAAGCAGTAGAACTGGACATGTAACATCTGTACGTTGAGTAAGACAGGATGTTGTTAGTGCTTCTTTTGACATGTAATGTACATTTATATCTACCTTTGAAATAAATACGCTTTTATAGCTTTGTTTTAAGCAGCCAAAGTTGAAGTGTTCTATGCTCCGCTGTTGTGTATATTTAAACCGGATATCTCCATTCTGTTATTTTTTTCTTGGAAATTAACCATGTGTCAAAAATGATTAAGTTACATTTATAAATATTATTATTATAACTTAATCGGCACATCTAGATGGTCGGTTTTGTACTTTTTAACCAACCGTATGTGTGTTCTTGTTTATGGATTTTATGTTGTTAATAATCAAATAAACATAATTACAATTTAAAGCATTTTAAGCCTGAAACAATGTGTGCATGTGTTCAAACTAGTGGCTTCTTCATACATGTTTGTCAGAGAATGTGGTTGACCTCACCCATATCCAATAAGAGGGTGAGTTGTGAAACTCGGTGTTTCGGTGCTAAAGTCAAAAAGCACAGGAAGGTTATTTTACTGACCTAAAAAATGTGACTCTACTATTTCACAGTGGTACAGTTTGGTGAAAATGAGTTTGTTCTACCCTCCAGACACTTGAATATGCACCAACTTAAGGTGCTTATACGTGTGCAAAGATTTAATATTGTAACTGGTGGAGGATAAGTGCAAACTAGAATTACTGTCTCACAGTTGTATGCTTTTGCCAACAAGTCAAGTTGCACTTACAGTTCACATCCATGTCTGTCCAGACTTACATGTGGCCATGACCGTTAATAATGTTTCTAATATGGACGTTGCTGCAAAGAAGCTACATATTTTAAAACGTAGGAGCTTTACACACATCTTCAACACAAAGCAGGACAGAAGATCTATTCAATCACCAAAGTTTCAAGGTGGACACCAAAGATTATAATGGCCGGACAACTGTTTTTGCAGATGATGTCACAGTGAAGTTGACCTTTGACCTTTTGGATATAAAATGTCATCACTTCATCATTTTAGTTTATTAGACATTTGTGTGGAATTTTGTTGTAATTAGTGTATGAATTCTTGAGTTGTGGCAATAAACATGCTTGTGAGGTCACAGTGACCTTTGACCTTTGACCACCAAAATCTAATAATTTCATCCTTGAGTTCGAGTGGACAATTGTGCCAAATTTAAAGAACTTCCATCAAGGTGTTCTTGAGATACTATGGTCACGACAATAGGATGAACGTACAGACAACCCGAAAACATAACGCTTCCAGCCACATTGTTACCAGTGTGAAGGCATAAAAACACAATCTAGCAGAGAACAATAACAATACTTACTACAATGAAACACTACTGCTACAATATAAGTGTGTCGAAGATATGCATCTGTTGTGCATTAATCCCCCCCACCTAGAGGTGGGTATTTACCATAAACCTGCATATATGCACTTCTACACCTCTGGTTGGGAGGAGATGAACATGGTGTTGGCCCTGACTGACTTGTTTGTGAGCACAGTGCATGCCCATGCATCAGCTCAGTATCTGTCAATACAGCAGTTATTGTGGTTATCAGCAGGATGTAGACGTGGTTGGCTACACTCATACATAGATGCTCTTTAAAGCTTGGGTCTACGATTTCTAACATATGTCATAATCATTATCTTCAATATGATGGTGTTTATGACTGAAAAGTACTCCCTCTGTGTTACAAACAGCAAAAGGACCCAAAAAAATCCACCCTCTCTAGCAGCCACAGACTTGCTAAGAATCTAACCAACCCAAGCATCACGGGCTGAATGGGCGTATCGCCTCAGTCAAGTTTGCCCATCCCCTTTTGCATCCGTCACCTCCCAGTTCTCCCTCAGCGTCCTCCCTTCCAACCTCCTGCTATGCCCCTCAACACTCAAACAAGTGACGCGGCTTCCCCGACTGCGCAACACAGAGAAAACTTCACCCAGTGCACCACCTCCGCCGCCTCTGCTTGCCCAAGCATCCAAGAAAGGAAGGAAGAGAAACCCTGCCGCTGAAAAAGCTGAGACTAAAAGAAAGTCGGATCAAACCAGAGGACAAACACGAGTAAACATAGGGGCTTTTCAGCGCTGGAGGTAGCTCCAGGATTCACTGGATCTTAGAAATGATGCCACAACAGCAGCGTTTTTGTTGGACAGGTTATCTTTTATGTTATTGTGGAAGTTGCGTTATGTTTATGGAACAACTTACAGTAACATCACTGTATGTAACGCAGAGATGGGACCAAGTCACACATGTGCAAGTCTCAAGTAAGTCTCAAGTCTTAACCTTCAAGTCTCAAGTAAGTCCCAAGTCATTTTTTCTTGGGCAAGTCAAGTCACAGATTATGTCAAGTCAAGTCAAGTCCTGTAATAGGTCAAGTCAAGTCCAAGTCAAGTCACCGTATTATTGTAATTTTACCTGCACAATCTGATCTTAATAAAGTGAAAAGACGAGATATAAGTAACTGTCAGTAAACCTCATTGGCCAATGTGTCCAACCTGTTTAAAAAATATGACAATAATTTGGATTTGCATTGTAATTACTTATATTCAGTAAAATACATCATGGAATCAAACAAAACAGAAATAACTTCATAAAGTTATTTATTGATGGCTTTCAATCTAAACAAGATCACTTCTGCCAACAATGTTTGAAATATTTTAGTTGCCAAGAAAAAAAAGGCAAACATAAAAATCTGAAAGAATAAACTTATTATAGAGCATCAGAAACATCTGTATGTGTTTCAGACTTCATCGCTGCAATGTTTACTTTGCAGGGACGACCCCCATGCACACGCGCGCACACACACACACACACTAACCAAGGCAGCGGCCAAAATCACCCATTTAGCTCATTTAACCCTGTGTTGCTCGTTCATGAAACGCACAGCTGGTCTTGTGATGAACCGGTCGGAATGTTCGCTCACGTTTTCTGGGGTTAATGTAAGCAAATAAATTAAAAAACAAGTTCCACCAAACCGACCCACCCCCGTATCGTATCAAGCTAACGTTAGCTAACTACCGACTAACCAGATAATATTAGCTAATTGACAAGCACTTACTGGGCAGAATGGCTCTTCAAATGACGAACAAAGTTTGAAGTTGTCGCCTGGCTGTCCGAGATGTTTATGCCGCATGTCTTGCACTGTGCTGTTCGTCTTTTGCCGTCATAATGGTAATTCCAAAAGCCGAAGACGATGACTCTCGGTACCCCTCCCGCTGACATGTTGATGCCTATCTGATATAAGAGGGCCTGTTTCTCCAATAAACACATAAGGTACGTAGAGAGGGCATGACTGATTGACAGGGTAGTGATCCAATCATGACAACGCCATTCTCAGCCTGCGCTCCTACTGGGTAATCAACATTATTTTTTAAATTAATTTATTAATTTATAAATTTTATATTCTAACTGAAAACATGATATGAATAACACTCAAGTCATTCAAGTCATCGTGTCTCAAGTCAAGTCCCGAGTCTTTAACTTCCAAGTCCAAGTCTCAAGTCTTTTATTTTTTGTCAAGTCAAGTCACAAGTCATCAAAACAGCGACTCGAGTCGACTCGAGTCCAAGTCACAATGACTCGAGTCCCTATCTCTGATGTAACATTATCCTATGCGGCACGATCGGTAACTTGAATGCCAGTTTACGACAGAAAAGCTTGGCTAGTGACAGCTAGTGTCGGCTAGTGATAGCTACTCGGTCTCAAAGTAATGTTAGCATCTATGCCGGCTAACGGCACTAATCTGTTGCCTCGATATGTGAACATATTTCATGTGTACAGCCTCTAACAGTTACCTTGTTCACTGTAATGATTAAAGACATAACAGCATCTGTTAGCCTCTCTGTCACCCCAACAGCGTTAGTAACGTGACACTATGGGCTCTAGTTTCGCAGACTGCGCTTCGCCAACTGGGTGTGGCCAGGCAGATTTTGCAAGTTTGGCACACCGTGCGCGCTGGCGCAGCTACTCCTCTTTCCCACCTCCGTCCCTCCTACCTGTGCAAGTCGGAAAGAGGGAGGAGAGAAGGCGTGGAGTAGGTTTTACACACATCACACCAATCAAATGAGCCCCTTTCCTCGCCCTTAAATGTGCCGCGCGAAGGTGTAATGAGAGTTTACTCAATTCACCATGGCAGAAGAGAGCAGCAGCGTCAGATGGCCAAACTTCTCCCAGGAGGAAACTGATGTTTTGGTCCGGGAGGTCCAAGCTCGCAGTGTCCGAATATACGGAACTGCGAGCAGACCTCCACGGGCTGATGATGCAAAGGTAGCCTGGGAGGAGGTCACCGCAATTGTAAATCAATGTTGCGTTTCTCTCGTGCGCGCACACTCTCTCTTTCTCTCTCGCAGTCTCACTCTGTTTCTTTTCTTTTGACTTTTCTAAGATGACAGGTGCTGAATATATACTCCCTATCTGATGCTGTGGCTGTTTGTGGTTGGCTGAGAGGGATGTGAACTCATTAGTCTGCAGCTGTGTTAATCAAACCAGGTTGGGTTTCCATTACGCGTGCCAAACGTGCCAAACGGTGCCAGTCCCCTTTGATCTGACATCAGATGTGACGGGACAGTCGATATAGAGATACATTTATGTGCTGATTGCAGATACTTGCATTGAATAGTGGTTTTGTGGCTATTTATTGCATTGTTAATGTGCCTGATATTCTGGAAACCTGCCTGTGGGGTTTTGGTGACGTGTGCGCACTGTCTGCCGGTCAGCCAAACTTAGGCTTACACCGGCTGCGCTCCGCCTGCGCTGACAGTAGGCCTGGTTTCAGCTGGTGAGCTTTTAGCGCACCTTCGGCGAAGCCTTTTGGCACGAAACTGTCACTGCGCCAAGCTGGATCTGTCAACACCTCCCCCTGCTGCGCCGCCACACCCATCTCAGCGCACCTCGGTCTGCCAAACTACCAAACTGAGCGCGCCTCGGGTTGCGCTGCTCGAAACTAGCTCTGCGCGGGGTTCGCCACCCTGCGCCGCGCCGGGAAACTAGAGCCCTATGTGTACATGGTCCATGTGTACAGTATTGTGATGAGGGAGTGTTTTGTCTCTCCCTGTGAACTTTGTTTGTCATCCTGCCGGTAGAGTACATAGTTGTTGTTCACTAATAGTATTTTTATGTTGATTTTTTTCCAGCTATGAGAAAAGTCCTTTTTCATCAACTCCTGTGAAACCAGGACTGCAGAGACCACCACCTCCCGCAGCATCCACTATATTATCACAGCAGCTGTCAGACCGGTGAGTACAACTTCATGGTCAAAAAATATATGGACCCTTCTCGGTAATATCCCACAGATACATTATTTTACTGTCTTGGTTTACATTTGCATGTAATGAAATGAAATCCTATCAAAGACACATTAGCTGAAATGATCATTTATAGAGAGGGGGAAAGGGATCTTTCAAACACATTACTTATCAGCTGTCAAGGTTTTGAAATTTTCTTTCTTTCTTTTATTTTTTTTGGTCATTTTGATAGAGGCTATGTCGATGCAGTAAACAGGAAGTACACACAAATGCCCCGAGTAAGGGGGAAAAAATATATATGTTTTGTGTGTTTTTGTGAGGTTGGAGGTTGAGAGGTGTCGACTTGCATTTTCACATGTATGCCTCTTTGTAGGGGGGTGAAGAAATGTAAAGTATCTCCTTTGTGTATATGATAAGTTGTGGGTACAGAGGTGTCTACCTTTGGCCAAAAGACTTCTTGTACATTGTATTCATTTTCAGTTTTTTTTTTTTTTTTTAAATATAAAATAAAATGAAAATTATATTTTGACAAACAAATAACACTAACAAAAGAAAAAATAAATATGCAAGAAAAAAAAAAAGATTAGCTGCTCAAATACTTGAGTAACACTGATGTGGTCACTGAACACAGGTTTTTATCCTTAGAACCTAGATGGGATGAAACCCACATAGTTGCCACTGGGATCAGGAAATGTGACTCTGATCCTCCACACACAGCAGCTGGGGATAACAACTCGATGCCCACCTCCAAGTGACCCATACTGTAGGATCATCTATTGTCTGTACGCTGCATATCTGAATTGTCTGTTACTCTCCCCTGGGTTATTCTGATCCTCTACAGCCCTCAGATCGTTCCAGATTCTCCTGGCTATGCGCAAGTGACCCCCCATCAGTACATAAATGTCCATGTGTGGCATGATGGACAGGCATTCATCAGGTTGGTGGCCACAGCACTTTCTCTCCAGGTCTGTCGGCATTTCGCGGCACCTCCCACACACCTCCCTCACACCATGAGGGTCCAGCAGTGGACCCTGGGAGGGGAAGAGCACCTGATGTGACTGATCTCAGGTCAAAAATGTAGGACGGGTCATTCTACAACACAGCCCGGAGTCAAACTTGACTATTTTCCCAAAGATTTATTTAGAAAGTTTATGACTAAACTTGACCATTATTATAAAAAATATTGTTTTATCCTTTATAATATTTGAAAAGTAAATTTAAAAATTACAAAACAGTTCAAACTATACCATCACCACTGCACTCTTGTCTTCTGATGCAGTGTCCCAATGATAAAACACAGAAAAAGAGGATCGCAGTCAGAGGCTCAATGTTAAAAAAAAGATTTCTTTCCTCCATTTCTGCAGAAATTGTATGTTTTGAAAATTACAAAGGCATATACAGCACAAAGGTGTCTTGCTTATATGCTAGAGTTTTGTTTTTTCTATGTAGTACTTTTACATTGCATTTGTATTGTGCTGCTTTCTATCAGTCATCTGCCTCTTAGTCACAATACACATCCTGTGTTTTGCTGCTGAGATAAGGTACAATAGATGGAGCACATATTGAATGCACTCAAAAAACAGAAATACACACGTCTATAGAAATGTGTGTGTGTGTGTGTGTGTGTGTGTGTGTGTGTGTGTGTGTGTGTGTGTGTGTGTGTGTGTGTGTGTGTGTGTGTGTGTGTGTGTGTCTGAGTTTGACGTTTATATCAGAACAAAAAAACACAAGTAATAATATACATACAACCTCATAAGCGATCCGCTCTGCTTGGAGAGCCTGTATCCGCTGCAGGTCCTCCGGTTAAAGCTGTAGTTCCAACAGTAAACCGCAGCCGGCTCGCCGTCCTCTACCTCTTCCTCCTCTCCCACCTCAACCCCTTCGTCCGCAGCCTCGAGCGCGACCTCGGCCCGTGGACGTGCTCGGAGCCGGGGACCCTGATGTGCTGTCATGTGAACTCTAAAAATAATTTAAAAAAGGTTCATATACATCGAGTCATTCACAAAAACAATGTTTATCTAACAAGTGATAGACATCGTTGTTATTGTTAGCTTTTCCTTGTTATCCCGGCGGTACAAGAGCTAACGTTAGCTGTTTACTCATAGCATTACATTGTTATGACATGACACGTTTGTTTCAACATGCACTGTAATAACTTTACAGTTTATCATAATTACCTGTAAGTGATAACGTTGCTCTTGGTGCAAGTCAGTCCTCTCTCTCCTCTCAAAACTCACGCTGTGCCGGCTCCTTTTCCCACCTGAGGAGGTGTGTCGGTAGGCGGTGGAAAGGGGAGGGCGAAACGGAGCTCAGAGGGGAGGACGCATGACGTCAGATGGAGCACAGGAGGGAGGAGGAAGAGTGTGGAGAAGATGCAACTTTCAAATCTCTCCAACATCGTAGACTCCAGCTTTAACCTAAAGACCACCAAAACATCAAAAAACAGTGGAGTTCTCATTAGACTGCATTTAAACACACAGCAAAAGCTAATACAAACATTAATACCAGTAATACAAATACAAATACTTGTAATACTACAATAATGGAAATTCTTAAAACATTACTTAGTTAAGACACTAGAAGGGCCGTTACATAGTCGACGCATGCAACGCGAGCAGCGCACTTCCTTTCATAGTCAACACATTGAACGCAAGCGACGCGGGCGACACTTGGAATGCAACACATAGCTCGTGCAATAGGGGGTAGCAGAGTCACTGGTACATTCCAGCTGGCTAGTACTGCTGTAGCTAGCTAGTACTGCTATTTTATTATAGTGCAGGGCACTAGAACTGTCATATAAATGGGGGTGTGCCCATATGAGTTCGCAAAGTTTTTCCTCCTCGCCCGCCATATTTCATACCTGCTTCTTCTGTGAATAACAAAAAGTGGTTAATTTCAAGTAAGTCTCCTGCATTATCACCCCCGCTGGCAACGCATGGCATTACACGCGTTGCTACGTCGAGTATCAAAAAAATTGACTACACATTTTGAGACACAAGTGCGCATCATGGCGGCCAATGCGTCTCGATGCGTCCCACTGCGTTCGCGTCTGTGTGCCTTTGTGTCGACTATGAAACAGCCCTAAGACTGGGCGACTTACAAAAACGTCAACAATGAATAGAATTAGGGATGTCAGTTTGGGTTAATTCTGCTTTTGATAGCTGGACACCCATTATCAGGTCACTGACCGGTTATTTTTTAAGAAAAAAAAAGGCAAAAAGACGTGAAATACAAGAGGTCATTTCTCTTAGCCCGTCGCTTCATTCCAATGATAAATTACTGAACAGACCTACTGGGCACAGGCCCAGGGACCCAAAGTGTCAGGCTGCCCTCCTGGCCTGGCTGAACAGCCCGGGCTATTATTTGCTTAAATCATTGAAATCAACAGGCCTATATTTGGGACAAACATTATACGTCCAAAGAACGTATAGAAATAAAATGAACTGAGACAATGTTTCCACAGCAGTTGGGTCAGGACAGCGTCATTAGCATTAATTGCCAAATGAGCTGCTAAGTAGTTGCCGCTAGACGTGGGTGATGCGCAGTGTGATAAACTAACTAGGGAGTGACAAAATTAACCAATAGACTGACATGTGTGACTGGGCAAAAATGTTCTCTGTGGTTAATAATGGTTAATAATACAGTAGTAATGATAATAATATTGTACTGAGGCGTCATGGTGGTACAGTGGTTAGCATTGTCGCCTCACAGCAAGAGGGTTCCTGGTTTGAACCCGGGGTGGGGGAGCCCTTCTGTGTGGAGTTTACATGGTCTTCCCGTGTCAGCGTAGGTTTGCTCCGGGTGCGCCGGGTTTATCCCACAATCCAAAGACATGCAGGCTAGCTGGTGACTCTAAATTGCCCGTAGGTGGGAATGTGAGTTTGAATGGTTGTCTGTCTCTATGTGTTAGCCCTGCAATAGTCTGGCGACCTGTCCAGGGTGCAACCCCAAACAGGATGGGTGGTTATGAAGAATGAATATTGAATGACTGACTATTATTATTTTATCTTTTTTATTATTGTTATTATCATTATTATGAGATCTACGCTCGTAGGCAGGTGATTTAAAGTCTTCTAAACTTGGGTCATTTCTGTTAAATTTTCCGAAAACATAGGTGCATAGATAGAATCAGTCTACACTTGTGGCCAATGCATCAACTCAATCCATACATATTTTTCATAATAATAATAATTACTTTTATCTATAAGTTTTTTTTAAACTTGGGCCATTCAATGTGCCCTTCAGTGACCTAGTGGTCTGTTTTACTGGACCGTGCATAACATAGGAAATCGTATGTTGTTGTGGTTGATGCTTGGGATGAGTATGCTACAAATGAATTACCTCACGTGGGATCAATAAAGTTGTCTGAATCTAAATCTGAATCAATAAATAATATTTTAGGGTAGCCTACATGTCCCTAGCTTTTTTTTCTCTTTTTCATTTGAAAAAAGTTGAACACAGGGCTCCAAAGGCTCCAAGTAACGGCCTATTTCCACCAGATGCGTATTGGTTGCGTCTCCGCTCCGGCACGGCAGCGGAGCCAATAGGATTCAATTCTAGTCAATGTTTGTGTTTCCACCAGCTACGGCTGTGCTGCGTTCCGGCTCCGTCACAGCTCCGGCACTCCGGAGCCCTCCGCAACAGATACGCAGGACTTCTACTTGTGCCAGACGCCGGAGCACAACGCAGCAATTCAGCACAGAGCAGATCGTGCAGGGCAGGAAGTCGTGCACAGAAACAAATAAAACATCCGTTTTTTTCAAAATAAAATACACACTGTTCACAGCGGATCATATTTCCCTGCCCTACACCTTGAAAACTACATAATGGGCAGAGGCAGGCCTGAAGTCAATAGGTCAGAGGTTTTCAGACGTCATTTCACCCTGTTGACACCATGGACGAGGAGAAATTAATCATGGCAGTGCACCGAGATGTCTTCCGGCGGAGCTGCACTGCTCCGCACAGCAAACGCAGCCGGTGGGTATTGACGGACGGCGGAGCACGCAGCGGATAACCAACACTGCTGTTCCGCAACGGACACGCATCCAGTGGAAATCCGGTGTTAGACAGCAAACAAGTGAACTAGCTACAGTAGCTACAGTATCTTGCTGCTGTTTAGCTAGACCGTTGGTGGACAGTTCACAGCACAGCTAGACTAGACTTGCCAGGCATGCTGCTCACGTGGATGGACCCACGCTACCAGTAGACTACCTTGCTGCTCACGTCTTCCAAGTTCAACAGATTGTCTGTCAAGGTAAATATTTTATCTGAGTGTGACAGATGTCAAGTGGCTTG
Source organism: Epinephelus moara (assembly GCF_006386435.1). NCBI lineage: Eukaryota > Metazoa > Chordata > Actinopteri > Perciformes > Serranidae > Epinephelus > Epinephelus moara. Next base: position 10,979,660 of record NC_065522.1, on the reverse strand, counting down.
ATGTATGATGTATGTCTGGGTCTGGCTACATAGCCATGTATAAATACATGGTGTTGATAGTTATAATATCAAGCTAGCTATAGCCCAAACCTGAATACTCTGCCATACCAAATTGTGAGAAAACAAGCGCAAAATTGCAATAGCTGCGACCAAATTTGCTACTATCACGCCATCAATGGATGAATCATGGTTGTTCTTTGTGGCATAGTTACATGTGGTCTCTAATTGCAGCATGTAAATTTTGAGCATTTTTGGTCAAGGACTTTTTGAGTTATTCACAAAAAGATTTGAATCAGTTAGTATAGCACCACCTATGGACGAATCGTGGGCATTCTTTCTGATATAGTTACTCATGGTCTCTAGTTGCAGTATGCAAATTTTGAGCATTTTTGGTCAAGGACTTTTTGAGTTATTCAAGAAAAGCTTTGTAGACTGACCGATCAACCGACCGACAGAGTGACCTATAGAGCTGCGGGTCGCTGCTGAAAAGAAAAAGAAAAAAGTATTTTCTGTATTTGAAAATACAAAATACATGTATTTTATTTTGATACATTTTCTGGCACCAGTATTTTGTATTTTATTTGGATACATTTATTTGAGGGGTATTTTGTATCAAAATACATTTTGATGTTTTTTTGCCCATCTCTGTCTATACCTATTTTTCATTTTCATAAGTACTCAACATTTATAACACTGATGCTTTTTTGGCAGGTACGCAAATGATGAAGCCTGCATGTGACTGTATCTGCTGAACTGCTTCTGAATGTAAAGCAAAAGGACTCTACTGTACATCATTACTGGTGTTTAGATACCTGTAATATATTTTTCCTTCATTTTAAAGGGCCAGTGTGTAAAATGGGTTGAAAACAGTGACATCAGTGGTGAAATTCTAGATTGCAGGGCTCACTCGCTCACACCTCCTGTTGGGTAAATGACGGTGGCCTCGTAGGGACAAAAAGCCTTGCGCAGACACGAGTTTTTCAGGAGTAGGTCTATCTAGTGATGAGGTAAATGTTTATTTAGAAATCTAAACCATGTTACGATATTGTAATGGATCACTCACGAGCAGGAGATCAGAGTAGCGTTCGGGAAAAAGGCCAGTTTATTTGAGCACTCCAAAAACTCCGGTAACGCTCCAGGGGGCGATTTTGAAGAGTTTCTTGTAGCGGACACAGATCCAGAGCCATACCTGTTTGAGCCGGAGCATACAGATGAGGAACTTGGATGCTGAGCGGGCGAGAAGAGAGGCTGAATCCTCTGCTCCCATTTTGCTGCACAGAATGGGATTCGGTGCTACCATCGTTGGGGAGATATACCATCAGGAGGAAAAGCGCCGCAGAGAGTGCATCACAAGGAGTGAAGTTACCTCTTCTTTTCCGCGCAGATGACAGTTCGGGTTCAGTCTCTCCTGTTGCGTGGTAAGTGTGGTCCATTCCTAACTTTATAACTAAAAAAACTTTTCACTACTCTCTATCGACGAACTACTAACACTCTCTGCTGTTTCCTCCTCCTTCTTCCTTCCTTCCGCTGTATTCGTTGGTTTATTTATACATGCGAAACGCGTTCTCTGACTGGCTGGATTGTCCACTCGGGCTGCCTTACATACATGGCTGCACAAGATAGCGACCTCTCTAAAGCAAGGCCCTTGCTGTATATATATATATATATATATATATATGTAAAAGCATAATTATAAGGCTACGAAAACCAAACGAATTTTATTTTATAGCGATTATACACTTGTATAAACATATTAATGGGTAGAATATTCAGATTCAGATTTGACAATAAACCATGCCAAATACTACACACTGGCCCTTTAAATAGGATACCAAGATAAAGCAATTTTTTTTTTTACTTCATATTCCTCTCACCATGTGTTCTCAAGAACCAAACTTGACACTATAGATAGCAGTCACCATGTGATCATGTTTCCTAAAGAGGACATACAGTGTCACACCGGGCTGGCCAATCAAAAACAGTCTTGTCTCTGAAGAGTGGAGAAGAGATCAAGGTTCTTCATTCAACACAAGAATTCAAACACGATGACACCTGCAAAGTTTGTCCTCTATCTGACATGTCTGTTCTTGGGGGAAATGGGTGAGTTTTTGTGACTGCAGTTTCTATCTTTTTGCTTAACTTCAGAAATACTTTTAACATTTTTTAATAGTGCAAAATGCTGTCAGAGGTAATTTACTGTGTATTTGCTTTGTCTCTCATTTGACTTCAGCTCATACAAGTGATCTGAAAGTGTCCTCGCCTGTTCGTCAAGAGAGACAATTTGTATCAGCGAATGTTGGAGACAATGTGACTTTGAAATGTTTCTATGATGGCTATGAATCAGCATGGCTTTACTGGCATAAGCAAACTCTGGGACAGAAACCAAGGCTCATCTGTAGAGGCTATGTGTTTGATACAGAAGTCACCTTTTATCATGAATTCAAGAACAATCCACGCTTCTCACTGGACTCTGAAAACACTGCAAATCACTTGACAATTTTTGATTTGGACATTTCAGACTCAGCTACTTACTACTGTGCAATTAGCTATGCATATGAGTTCACCTTTGGAGCGGGTGCTACTGTCAGCATAAAGGGTTCAGGTTTGAACGTCCCAGCTTCGGTCCATCAGTCAGTGTCTCAGACCATCCAGCCAGGAGGCTCTGTGACTCTGAACTGTACAGTACACACTGGGAGCTGTGATGGAGAACACAGTGTTTACTGGTTCAAAAGCTCTGAAGAGTCTCATCCAGGAGTCATTTACAGCCATGGAGGCAGGAATGATCAGTGTGAGTGGAAACCTGACACACAAACACACACCTGTGTCTACAACCTGCTGATGAGAAACCTGACACACAAACACACACCTGTGTCTACAACCTGCTGATGAAGAGCCTGAATCTTTCTCATGCTGGGACCTACTACTGTGCTGTTGCCTCATGTGGACACATACTGTTTGGAGACGGGACTAAGCTGGACTTTGAGCGTAAGTAACTTTCTGGTTGATGAATAGTTATTCATGGTTACTTTCCGATCCTACTTTGTCTAAACAAAGGTATAAAAGGTTTGTTTCTGATGACTGGCTCTCGACAGATGAGGAAGCTTCTCTTGTCTTGGTGTATATCTTGAGTGGAGCTTTGGCATTCACCATCATCCTGGTTGTGTTACTGGCTTTCTCAGTGTACAAGATGAACAAGAGAAACAGCTGCCAATGTACAGGTAAGCAGTACTGCTTACGTCTGACAGCTTGTATTCACTTAACAGAACTTTGGAGTAAAAGAGCCTTTTCTTTGTTTCACAACCAGAGTCCCCTGCGAGATCATCAGCTCCCTCCACAGCAAATGCAGAGGTGAAATTTATTTTAATATTCCACCTTTTTATTGCACATTAAATTGTATTTTGTATTTTAAATATGGATATTCTAATCCACTTCTATACTTTGTCACCAGAGTTACCAAGATGCAGAAAACCTCCATTATGCTGCTTTAAGCTTACCAAGATGCAGAAAACCTCCATTATGCTGCTTTAAGCGTCAACCTGCCCAACAGATCAAGAAGACAGAGGAACAACACCAAGAATGAGTGTGTGTACTCCAGTGTAAAGCAATAGAACTGTAACATGTTTACTTTTTCAGTAAAATTGAATTAGTTATTATTGTTAATATCTAATTATTTCAAGTCTGATGTAGATTTTTTTTTGTCTTACATGTCTTACTGTTTGTCTAACTTCCTTGTGGTCTGCCACCTGGTTGCTACGTTTTTAGAAAAAACCCCACCTCACCTCGCGTGCTTTGGCGGTATACACAGATAAATGTCTTGAACACAGAAAATAAGAGGAAAAATTAAGGGGGAGAGATTGAGGGGGGTTACTTTTGTATGAGTCTATATATTGTTGTAAGGAAAATCCTGCATAGTATATCTGTAGCTGATTGTCTCTTGTAAACATGCCAGTGTGAAAATTGAACAGCTAGTTATTTTTGAATTATTAGACATGTAACCAAACAAAATGCAGATATTAAAATAAGATAATGTGGCCTATATCTATAGGACGTATAAAACATGTTACCAGTGTCCTTTATAGATTATGAAACCCAGTAAATTGTGAGGAAAATCACTTTAGTTTTTGATTTTGGGTTGCTGGAAATAAATCTTGACAATGATTTGATTTTAATCAAGGACAACTCTGATTACATACAGACTCAGGATCCAGGATTATTGCTGTGTCAAAATGGAAGATTGCCAAAATTAAAGTCCAACATATGTGCAACTTGAAATAGCTTTATTTGAAATACGTATGGTGTGAACGTTGTTGGGTTGTGAATAACTGCACTCCATGAAGAAATATTATCATATATTTGGAAAAAAGAAATAGTGATTCCAGAGAGAAGCAGACAGAGGGGTCTACAGTCTGTGTTTGAAGGATATATCCAGGATGTCAAACTGACTCAGCAGCAACAACAGGTTAAAAAGACAAAGATAGTTAGAAGCTAAAGCCGAACTATAGGCTACAGATCACAGTGTAAATGTGAACCACCACATCACTGCTGATCACCACAGATTACAATAATATAAAGGGAAACTTTGCAGATATTGAAACAGCTGTGTGGCATCGCAGTGTGTGCAGATGAACAGTGTTTGGCTTTGCCCCCGTGCTGCTGCCAGCACCCGCACCTCTGCCGCTGGATGGGCAGGGATCTCTGGGGGAAGTCAAACAACATTCATCTGCACACAATGCAATGACACACAGCTGGTTGAATATCAGCTTCCCTTCACTTGTTCCTGTACAGCAGGGTCGGTATTTTTTTCACTGTTATAATCATTAAAAAGTACTATATCTTCAGTAGCTAGCTAGCTAACCCTACACTTTTCAGGGTTTGATTTTGGTTTTGGAACACGGAAGAAATGTCTTTTTCCAACCTCTCCAGGTAGCGAGTATCATTAATACACGACGTGCCCCAGGCACAACATTTAGCTCCAAATCCACAAAACCAGCCTGAAAATGAAGGAAATCTGAAACGACTGCATTAGAGTCAATGGAGCACAGCTGTGTTGTTGTAGGACCCTGGTCTTAGCCAGCCTGATGCTACGTTATGATTGGCCAGTCTGCGTCCAGGGTTGGGACCTAGCAAAGGGTCAATTGACACATTTCTTTGCATTAATCCATTGTCCAGAGGTGCACTCTCTAAATTATATAGAAACATCTCAATGCTGACATGTACACATTTACATAGGATAAAGGTAGCCTGGGAACAAGATCTTGGACCTATATCTGAGGACCAATGGGTCTTTATTCTTTCAACAATACATAGATCCTCACTTTGCGCAAGACGGGCCTTATTGCAATTTAAGGTGGTCCATAGGGCATTTAGGTCTCCTGTCCAAAATCCTATTGTTGCCTTGTCTGGCATTGCTAGTGGAGACAAACCCAACCTGACATCTGCAGAGCACTGTATGGGGACTTTTGCTCTGCTCTTGGCCGGCCATGCTATCTTATTAAAATGGAAGAAGGCTGCCCCGCCTACATCTGGCCAGTGGCTTTGAGACGTTATGTCCTGCCTAAAATAAGAGAGGTTGTGCTTCTCTGCCAGTGGTTCAGAGAAAAAAATCCTGGAGACCTGGAGGCCCCTTTTATCTCATTTTCATTATACCCAAACAACATCATCTCTCAATGTGTTTTAATTCAGCCCTTGACATAAAGAATAAAAAGCAAAATCTGATTCAATGGATGTTGCTGCTCTGCATATTAAATCCTAGACACTGTGCCTTAGAAATATTTAAAGGAAGGGAAAAATTGGGGATAGGACCATGAGTGGGGGGTGCTTGGGAGGGGCTGTTCTATCATATAAGATATTACTGTAATGGCCTCAGGGTCATGTCTCCTTTTGTTTGTTCTACACACCTATGTATGCCCTGGCATTTTTTTCCTTTTTGAAGATGCAGAAATAAAAGATGCAGTCTAGTATTCCCAGGATTATTGTCAAATTTACACAAATTTACTCCTGAAAGTATGATGTGCAAGTTGGGGGGTGGTTGTGTGTAGTGCATCAGACTTTCATGCACAAGACCAGACTTCATATGTTGACCCAGACCTGTAGATAGTATTGGCCTTTTTTAATCATACAAATAAGCTTTCCCTAACCTTTACCAAGTGGATTAGTTGCCTAACCCTACCCATGTTTTAATCATAAATATATGGTGTATTCAAATAGCACCTCTGCTGCAGACACCAAGTTGCGTAGCCCTGACAGGGTACAGCTCCTAATTTAGTTTCACATTTGATTTTTGTTTTTGTTTTTTTCCTCTGTGACTAAACCAACAATGAAATCTTGCCACCTCATGACCTTTCTGGTCGACTAACATTTGGTCGACTATAAGGGGGGCAGCCCTACAAAAAAGACAATATTAACATGGTGAAGTGCCTCCCAAAATAAACTTAGATCTCTATTTTAAAAAAACTAATTTAACCATGCACACATGCCCCCTGGAGGAGGGCCAACAATAACCTGCTATTTAAAAGTTACAAGCATGTCCAACTTTATGCCTAGTGGTACTGTATGTGAGGTACATAGGAGCTTCTTATCTTGGCAATAGGTCTAAAATCAGTAAAAATGAATGATCTTCAAATCCAATACACACAGGGAACAAACACATTGGGCTTTTTTTCTGTTTGATGCATTGAGTATCATAAACAGTCATACATTTCCATTAAAATCCACTGGACTGGGCTGGCAGCAGAAGACAAATAAAATCAGTTCTATCTACATGAATAAGTACTGTATGTGTCAAAAAGGTGCAATACCTTTGCTAAAAAAAAAGGCTTGACCCTATTGGTGGCAGTAACCATGTGAGCAGTGAGGTTTCCTGATTAGGACACACACAGTGCACCTCAGGTTGGCCAATCAAACAGAGTCTCGTCTCTTCAGAGTGGAGGAAGGATTCGTGTCTTTTCTTTTCACACAGAAATTGTGCATGATGGCATCTGCAATGTTTGCTCTCTACCTCACATGTCTGTTTTTGGGGATAACAGGTGAGTTGTGTTTTTGTTGCTCAAACTTGTATCATTTGGTGTAAGATCACTGCTTATGCAAATGTTTTCCAACACTTTTAATGTACCGATTATTCTGAAGTCTGTCAAATTAAATTAAATCTACGATTTCTTTGTATCTTATTTCACTTCAGCTCAGACGACTGATCTGGAATCCTCATCTGTTCATCCTCACAGTGGTTTTCTATCAGTTAACACTGGGGAAGACTTGACTTTGAAATGTTTCTATGGCGGTACTACGGCTGCAAGGCTTTACTGGTACAAGCAAGCTCTGGGACAGAAACCAACATTCATCTCTACTTTCTATACATATGATAAAAAAGTTTATTTTGATGAAGAGTTCAAGAATAGTTCACACTTCTCACTGGATACTGAAAATGGCAAATATCACTTGACAATCAGAGACTTGCATATTTCAGACTCTGCTACTTATTACTGCATAAGTTGCTATCTATACTCATTTGACATGCTGCAGAGCACTTTAATCACTGTAATGGATTCAAGTTTGAACGTCCCAGCTTTGGTCCATCAGTCAGCATCTCAGACCATCCAGCCAGGAGGCTCTGTGACTCTGAACTGTACAGTACACACTGGGAGCTGTGATGATGGAGAACACAGTGTTTACTGGTTCAAATACTCTGAAGAGTCTCACCCAGGACTCATTTACAGCCATGGAGGCAGGAATGATCAGTGTGAGAGGAAACCTGACACACAAACACACACCTGTGTCTACAACCTGCCAATGAAGAGCCTGAATCTTTTTCATGCTGGGACCTACTACTGTGCTGTTGCATCATGTGGACACATACTGTTTGGAGACGGGACCAAGCTGGACTTTGAGCGTAAGTAACCTTTGAGCAAAACTTGTTGTGTCTGATAAGAACTCATTGATACTACCTAAACAAACTTAGTAAAACTCTGTTTCTGATGTCTTATTATCTGCAGATGAGGCGGACACTAATGTCTTAGTGTATTTCTTGAGTGGAGCCATTACCCTGAGTGTGTTACTGGCTTTCTCAGTGTGCATGATGAACAAGGACAAGAGAAACAGCTGCAAATCTACAGGTACATGTAACTGCTACTGTTATTATCTGACAGCTTGCTTTCACTGAATTTGGCTTTTAAATAAAAGCTTTTTCTGTTTCACAACCAGAGTCTGACGCAAGAGTTCCAGCTCCCTTCACAGCAGATGCACAGGTGAGTACAAACTGTTACCAGCCAAGTAACCATTTTGATTGCACAATACATTTTGTTTGTTTTAATTTTTGTCAAGAACATAGTAATAATCAACTGATAAATATTTTCTCACCAGGGTTACCAACATGCAGAAAAACTCTATTATGCTGCTTTAAGTGTCAACCTGTCCAACAGATCAAGAAGACAGAGGGATCAGACCTGGAGTGAATGTGTGTACTACAGTGTAAAGCAGTAGAACTGGACATGTAACATCTGTACGTTGAGTAAGACAGGATGTTCTTAGTGCCTCTTTTGACATGTAATGTACATTTATATCTACCTTTGAAACAAATATGCTTTTATTGTTTTTTTTGTACATAAATTAGGATACTCTGTATTATCTGTGGGGTCTGAAGTGTCTCCACAATGTTCTTGCAATTACAAGATTATTTTGAGTACATATGAATAAATGTTTTTAGGACTTAACCTGTATATGTAGAAGCTCAGATCCACTGATGCTGTAAGAATCACTCAGGTCAAGATTATTGTATACTACTGTGTTTATCCTCATTGTTTTTTTTAACCAAATCTTATGTGTGGTTTTGTATGTAAAATGTATGTTGTTAATAATTAAATAAATAGAATCAGAATTTGGATCACTTTCAGCTTGAAGCAATGTGTGCGTGCACTTCATACATAAGTGGGTGGTGGCACCATGTTTATCAAAGAGTGTGGTTGATCTCACAGACGGACAGACAGACAGATAGACTGCCATTTGATGTAATAATATTATCTGGACTCAATTTGAGGATTAAGTATGTCCAATTTAACCAGATCAATGTACTGTATGTGCTTCACATATGTTCTTTGATCAAACAAAACTAATATATTCATGGGCCCCCTCGATCTTGGGACAACATATATACATGTGTGTTTACTCGGTGGTAGAAATCCCTCTGGCTCTATCATTCTTGGCTGGTAGCATCTTGCAAACTGTATCAGAAAAGCATGCAAATGACCTCATCCACTCCAATGAAAGATCAGTTGAGTTGAAACTCAGCTGATCTGGTATTACAGTTACATGGCACAGGAGGGTTTTTAAATTGACCTTCAGTAATTGACTCCTACACTAGTGATGCCCAATTTGATGACTTGACGGGGATTGCCCATTGTTCCGACTAGGCATGTGCCGGTATGAGATTTTGACGGTATGATAACCGTGGGCAAAAATACCACGGTAATCGGTACTACCACGGTAATAATAATAATAATAATAATAATAATAATAATAAAACAGGCGTTGTCCTATTTTCATGCTGTACACTTTAAAACGGTAGGCTAATATTCTTTGACTGTTCATAAGCGACAGCATGTACCAGGCATCTCCTGTCAGTGCAATGCATCATCACACCAGTTGTTTAAATGTGTAATATAGACCCATTAAAAGTAATAGAGCCATTTCTTAACTTCACGATGGTGACTCCGGCCAGCAGCTTGTTGAGCTCCTCGTGGGTGCGGACAGCCAGCTGCCGGTGACGGGGGATGATACGGGTCTTCTTGTTGTCGCGGGCAGCGTTTCCAGCCAACTCCAGGATCTCAGCGGTCAGATACTCCAGCACAGCCGCCAGGTAGACGGGGGCACCGGCACTGACACGCTCCGCATAGTTTCCTTTGCACAGCAGCCTGTGAACACGGCCGACTGGGAACTGGAGCCCAGCACGGGAGGAGTGGGTCTTTGCTAGGGATGGGTATTGTTAAGATTTTAACGGTACTACTACTCTTATTGATACTGCTTATCGATCCGGTATTTTAACGATACTCTTATTGATACTTTTTGAGGAAGAAAAAAACAAATTAAGAACATAAATTGCTTTATTTTCTCAATTCTCATTATGCAACAAAATATTTTTTTAACAAAACATTTTACTTTATACAACTTGAAATGTAAAATATATAAAATAATAGTGTTGTCACGGTACCAAAATTATAATATGTGAAGCCACACTTATGACCGTTTGGCTCTCTCCGCCATCGTTATCTATCTAAAGGTAGGCTACGAGCTTGAGTTGGTGTATGCGCTGTCTTGTGTGTGTGTGTGTGTGTGTGTGTGTGTCACTGGAACAACAGCCCCACCCCCCTGCTCTCCACTCACACACAGCAGGCAGCCAGGGTGAGCGAGACAGATCTCTCGTCTTCAGGGAGAATAGCGAAAATTATGATACAATGACGCATAATTGACGGAGTTGGTGAGATAAATGTGCAAGATAATGTTTATCCTGTAAAAAAAAAAAAAATTAAAAAAAATGCAACTGCTCCAGTATCGATAGCAGAACCGTTAAGGTCAGAGCTTATCAATACTGCGGTCTTGAAGAATGTAGCCCCAGGGCTCATTCAATACCGGAGTTCGGTACCCATCCCTAGTCTTTGCCTTGGCTCTGGGGGTTCTTCTGATAGCCTAAATGGTCCCACACCACCGACTTCGTCCTTTTCGCCGGTGGGAAAAGTTCAGCTTCGCCTCCTCCAGCCATGTTTGCTGTTTGCACGTGAGTGGATTTACACTGATTACTGACGTACTGACTGACTGACTGACTGACTGACTGACTGACTGAGGCTGCCCTCCCAGTAATTGTGCTGACTGCAGCGGCTGCACATGCATGATTTCAGAGTGTGTGCCAGTTAAAATGTAGACTGGCACAGAGTTATTTCTGAGTTTTGAGTTCCTGAAGTTCCCATTTAACAGAGTTATTTCTGAGTTTTGAGTTCCTGAAGTTCCCATTTATGAAACGTAGCGTAGGTTACACCATCGGCCTGTACCGTCGGAACGGAAAATGGGCGGTTAGTGACACCGTGACATTCTTTTACCGTGGTAAACCGTGACGCCGGTAACCGCCACATGCCTAGTTCCGACATCCTCATATTCGGCCTCAATAGTCTGAGAAATGCGCCATTGGACTGAAAGTCCATTTGTCTGACAGTCCAGTATCTTGAAGACAAATGAGCATTGCTCCCAAGGGCTGTTTCTGCCTTTTATTGGCTAGTACTTGTTGCCTTTGTTGGTTGGTTTATCGGTTAGGTTTAGGCATAAGGAGTGACCTTCACAAAAAATGAGGCCCTGAAAGTTCACTGTGCTATTGTTTCGGCTACAATGGCTTCATGTCTACCCTTTGGATGGTTATGCATCAAGTACCCTTAAGTCTACGCTGATGACTTAGTCTTTTATAGAAATAAAGGATGCCTCTAACATTTCGAAGCTGTCTGAAGTGTTTGTAGTCTATGATTATGTAGCTGTGAATACTATTATTACACTCATTATTACACTTGAGGTCTGCATGCTTAAATCAGATTCTCTTTCAACTGCTTGCTTCTTTGTATACGCAGTCACAAGTGATCACATCTGCATAATTAATTGTCATGTTGGATTAATCATGTTGCAGAAAAGCAAGGATCAGGCTTTGCTGACTCAGCATTATAAGAGTGTACTTTATCTTAAACCAAAATAGTAAACGTAAGTGCTATAGCGCAGGCAACTGGACTTGCTTGTGTTTCTTGAATACGTTTTGCCTCTCATCCAAGAAGCTTCTTCAGTTCTAAATGACTGGTACAAAGTTGCAGGCTATAAACCCTGTGTGGGTGGGAACCCTTGCAGAGTCGTAGGGGTCATGTGAGCTCTTAGTTTCAGAGTCGTTAAGGTCACAATGTGAGTTGTTGACCCACCTGGCCACCATGTGAGTCATTAGGGTCAGGTGGGACCAGGGGTGAGAAGTCGTCTGGGGAGGGATCCCAAGACTGCATTGTAGGTGGGGGATAAATAGTGTCGTAAGCCACCCCCTCTGTTTAACAACGATGGTTCCAGCTTGACGTTAACCAAAATAGTAAACTCTCTCTGACTTTTTGGTGCCATTGCTCATTTTATTAAATACACTGCCTTCAATTGGTCTTGATGATTCTGCTTACGCCTGGTTCAAATCATATATTTCTGCTAAAATTCAGATTATTTTTACCAGTGGTTTTAAATCAAGTTCCCACATAGCTGATAAAGAAATCAATATAAGGCCTCTGGTGCTTATGTCCAAATGAAAATTTACATCTTGTATGCCATCGTCTTTACCACAAACCAGGCCTTTACCTTATTAAAAGTTTGCCTTTGAAGACCTCCTGATCCTTTGCCATGTAAAGCTTGCTAAACTCCAGAATGATAAAAGTGAATGCATTTCACAAGAGTGCTGAGCTTTAGAGTTCCTCCTCTGATCCATACTCTTAATGCAAATCTAATGCGTATATAAACAACCTACACTGAATTATGGATACATGCTACAAGCTCACAGAACTGCCATTAACCAGAAACCAATGGACGCCATTGACAACAGTGCCATTCACTTCATAGGTGTATAAAAAAATATTTTAAATGATGTAGCAAAGGACTTTTATTTTGTAGGAAGTAAAGATACAAATTGATGCATAAAAAATCACCAAAATGCAGTTAAGTGTTTGGTGCCTAAAACTTCCTGAAAGGGGGTCTACAACTCTCCCCCAACCACTTTCATATTTCATATGTGCCCCTTCATGTGATGCTTAAATGTTTTATCACCATAAACTACTACAGTATGAACATATGTGGAAAAGAACTGAAACAATCATTACTCTCTGACATTCTTACCCCAACATGCTTATTGCGTGTATTGTAGTGCACTCAATACGTCTGTGGTTTTCGGCAGGATGTAAGGGTGTTGTCACTCTGAAAAGGACATCTCTTAAGCCAGGGACCCCTGAAGAGAAATATGTAATGTGTGATATTGGGCTATTTAAATAACACACACAACTGATTTTATTTGATATATGCTGCCAGTCCAATACAGTGGATTTTAACGGAAATATATGACTGCTTATGCACTCACAGTGTCAAACACATTATATATAAAAAGCCCAATGTGTCATGTTCCCTGTTTGTATTGGAAATGAAGATCATTTTTCACTGATTTTAGATCTGTTGCCAGATCGGGAGCTTTTATGTACATTATGTCTCTGTCACAAAGGCACACACCTCTGCTAGAAAAAAAACAAAAAACTTGACCCTACTGGTGGCAGTAACCACGTAAAGTTTCCTGATTAGGACACACACACAGTGCACCTCAGGTTGGCCAATCAAACAGAGTCTCGTCTCTTCAGAGTGGAGGAAGGATTCGTCTTTTCTTTTCACACAGAAATTGTGCACGATGGCATCTGCAATGTTTGCTCTCTACCTCACATGTCTGTTCTTGCGGATAACAGGTGAGTTGTGTTTTTGTCACTCAAACTTCTATCGTTTGGTGTAAGATCACTGCTTATGCAAACACTTTTAATGTACTTATTATTCTGAAGTCTGTCAAATTAAATTAAATCCACGATTTCTTTGTATCTTATTTCACTTCAGCTCAGATGACTGATCTGGAATCCTCATCTGTTCATCCTCACAGTGGTTTTCTATCAGTTAACACTGGGGAAGACTTGACTTTGAAATGTTTCTATGGCGGTGCTGCTGCTGCAAGGCTTTACTGGTACAAGCAAACTCTGGGACAGAAACCAACACTCATCTCTACTTTCTATTTATATGATAAAAAAGTTTATTTTGATGAAGAGTTCAAGAATAGTTCACACTTCTCACTGGATACTGAAAATGGCAAATATCACTTGACAATCAGAGACTTGCATATTTCAGACTCTGCTACTTATTACTGCATAAGTTGCTATCTATACTCATTTGACATGCTGCAGAGCACTTTAATCACTGTAATGGATTCAAGTTTGAACGTCCCAGCTTTGGTCCATCAGTCAGCATCTCAGACCATCCAGCCAGGAGGCTCTGTGACTCTGAACTGTACAGTACACACTGGGAGCTGTGATGATGGAGAACACAGTGTTTACTGGTTCAAATACTCTGAAGAGTCTCATCCAAGACTCATTTACAGCCATGGAGGCAGGAATGATCAGTGTGAGAGGAAACCTGACACACAAACACACACCTGTGTCTACAACCTGCCGATGAAGAGCCTGAATCTTTCTCATGCTGGGACCTACTACTGTGCTGTTGCCTCATGTGGACACATACTGTTTGGAGACGGGACCAAGCTGGACTTTGAGCGTAAGAAACTTTTAAGGAAAAGTTGTGACAAGTACTCATTGGTACTATCTAAACAAACTTAAATAGAAACTAGAATTACTGCCTCACAGTGGTATGCCTGCACGCACTAGTCTAGTATCTCTCACAGTTTACATCCTTGTCTGTGAAAACATGAATGCTTTACACACAATGGGTCTCATTCATGAAAAGGTAGTAAATCTGTGTGTAGATTTGCACATAAAAGCCTACGCTACTAAAAACCTACTCCAGATTCAGGAACGCCGCGGGAAACTCAGATTTGATCGTAAACACGTGTGTATGATCATGAATGCCAATCCATCGTAAAGTGACAGCGCGCTCCCGGTAATCAGCAATTAGCATAAATCCCGCCGATGAATAGCCAATGACCACCATATAAGGAGGTGTAGGTGCATCCAGTCGACCTGTCAGTCATGGCGCAAACAAAGAAAGAGAGAGAAAGAAAAATAATTTTTCCGAAGCGGAGATCGAAATAATTTTGGGTGAAGTGGACTTAAGAAAAAACATTTTATTTTCTTCAGTTAGTAGTGGTGTGACAGGGACAGGCAAAGCGAAGGCCTGGAAGTACAAAGAACCATGTCAGAGGTGAAGCGTAAATGGTTTGATATGAAACTGGAGGCAAAGAAACGCATAAGCACACACAAAAAAAATACAGCGGTCACCAAACAAACAGAAGATTCATTTGTGGGGTTTTGAATGAAGTGGGAACGGGAAACCAGAGATGTTTTGTGCGTAATGGATAAACTCTAAATCAGTGGTGTCTGTCGGAATGTAGAGCCATTTAACATTTATTTTAACAAATGATCGTCTTCAGATTATTTGAATCTTAATAGCCTAAAGCTCTGTTTTATACACCGTAAATGAAACATTTTTCAAATCAGATTTATTCATTCAAATGATCAAAGAGCCACAAAAAACAAAAAAAACCAAAAACGTGTTGTCTCAAATAATTCTTTCAGCTGGCGCGTGCTCCTTCGTGGCTCCACCACCTGCTGCTCCTGCTGAACCCAGGCACCGAGGCCGAAGAGGCTGTGATACAGATATTTTTTATTATCATCATTCATCATGTAGAAAGAACGTGTAATCTATTGAGTCGATTTACTTAGATAATTCACAATCATGAACCTAATCTGGATCTTAAACCTGCTAATTGTCAACTAATTTAACTAAATGTGTTATATTTTTAATATTTTTGTCATGTTTAGATTATGTGTTTCAAAGGCATCTGTGTATTGTGTACATAACAGAGCGCAATACGAATTAAAATTTTGATTTCCAATAGTGACAAGCAATATTTATGTGCCTTACTAAATTTACACAAGCACTACGAGTGGTCAGGAGCAGGAGTAGATTTTGGTAGTAGCTACAAAAAGATCGGAGCTACTAAAATATTGATGAATGCGGACATGCACCTAGATTTCCGTCTGCGAACAGTTTACACACAAATTCCTTCTGCTCACGTTTCATGAATGAGACCCAGTGTACCCCCAGCAGCACAGAAGATCCATACATTCAGCATAGTTTCAAGGTGGGCACCATAGATGAGTGTCACCAATTCAGTATCTCACCAAATGTCTCCCTTTGGTTCCTGAGATATGACACTGGATAATGGCAAGAAAGGTGTTTTATGCAGAACATTATGATGTCACAGTGAAGCTGACATTTCACCTTTTGGATAGAAAAAAATGTCGTCACCTCATCATTATATTCTATCAGACATTTGTGTGAAGTTTTGTCATTATTAGCATATGAATTCTTAGCCTTTGACTTCTGACCCCAAAATTCAAAGCAGTTTATCCATCAGTCCAAGTGGAAGTCTAAAAGAAGAAAAAAAGACATTTAATTAAAGAAATTCCCTTGAGGCGTTCTTGAGATATCACATTCACGAGAACGAGATACATGCAAGGTCACACTGACTTTGACCTTTGACCACCAAAAGCTAATCAGTTCATCATTAAGCCCAATTAGACCTCTGTGCCAAGTTTAAAGAAATTCCCTAGAGCTGTTCTTGAGATAACGCATTCATGAGAATGAGATGAATGCAAGGTCACTGTGACCTTGACTTTGACCCCTCACCACGGAAATTTAATCAATTCATTCTCGAGTCCAAGTCAACCTTTGAATCAATTTGAAGAAATTCCCTCAAGGACGTTGTTGAGATATCACATTCACAAGAATGAGACAGGAGTTTTTCCTTATCCGCTGCGAGGGTCCTAAGGACAGAGGGATGTCGTATGCTGTAAAGCCCTGTGAGGCAAATTGTGATTTGTGATATTGGGCTTTATAAATAAAATTGATTGATTGATTGAGACAGACAAGGTCACAATGACCTTGACCTCTGACGTATGACCTCCAAAAATGAATCTCTTCATCACTGAGTTCAAAGTGATGAAATTCCCCTTGAGGCATTCTAGAGATATCGTGTTCACAAGGAAGGGATGGACGGACAACCTGAAAATGAAATGCCCCTGGCCACAGCTATCCCTGGTGCAGAGACAGAAAAACCTCCTGAAAGCTCTGTTTCTGATGTCTGATTATCTGCAGGTGAGGAAGACTCTCATGTCTTGGTGTATTTCTTGAGTGGAACTTCGACATTCACCACCATCCTGGTTGTGTTGCTGGCTTTCTCAGTGTGCATGATGAACAAGAGAAACAGCTGCATATCTTCAGGTAACTGGTACTGTTAATATCTGATAGCTTGTATTCACAGAATCTGGCTTTTAAATAAAAGCTTTTTCTGTTTCACAACCAGAGTCTGAAGCAACGTTCCAAGCTCCCTCCACAGCTGATGCACAGGTGAGTACAAACTGTTACCAGCCAAGTAACCATTTTCATTGCACAATACATTTTGTTTGTTTTAATTTTTGTCAAGAACATAGTAATAATCAACTGATAAATATTTTCTCACCAGGGTTACCAACATGCAGAAAAACTCTATTATGCTGCTCTAAGTGTCAACCTGTCCAACAGATCAAGAAGACAGAGGGATCAGACCTGGAGTGAATGTGTGTACTACAGTGTAAAGCAGTAGAACTGGACATGTAACATCCGTACGTTGAGTAAGACAGGATGTTCTTAGTGCCTCTTTTGACATGTAATGTACATTTATATCTACCTTTGAAACAAATATGCTTTTATTGGGGTTTTTTTGTACATAAATTAGAATACAGTACTCTTCATTGCCTGTGTGGTCAGAAGCATCTCCACAATGTTCTTGAAATTACAAGATTATTTTGAGCACATATGAATAAATGTTTTTCAGGACCTGTAAATGTAGAAGCTCAGATCCATTGATGCTGTAAAAGTCACTCAGGTCAAGACTTATACTTTTGTGTTTAGCCTCATTTTTTTTTAATCACCAAATCTTATGTATGGTTTTGTATGTAAAATGTATGTTGTTAATAATCAAATAAACAGAATCAAATTTTGGATCACTTTCAGCTTGAAGCAATGTGTACATGCGCTTCATACATGAGTTGCTGGTGGCACCATGTTTATCAGAGAATGTGGTTAATCTCACAATGGTCACAATTCACACATGGCAGACACATACTATAACAGTCATTCATACATGGAGTCATGGCACACTGACAGAAGGAAAGCAATTAAAGGGTAACAACTACACACACCAACCTGCCATGCTTATACAAGTGCAAGGATTTGACATTGTAGCTGGTGTTAGCATTGGTGAAGAAACACAACACAGCAGAGAATATATAGTATTCACTATTATACAGCATTAGCTGTAGTACAGTCCTGCTCTGGGTCTGGTACCTGTGGGTACAGGTAAGCCGCAAAAAGCTGTGTAACGGGCATAGCTAAAAATTAACTATACGCAGGCAGGCAGCGGGTGAGATTTTATATTTTATTTTTCAGAATAAAACAAATGAAAAAATGGGCAATATGTGTGTAATATCAAGCTGCAATTCCTTTTATTTTGAAAGTCCATGGCAGAAGTTGAACCATTGACCCCATCATCATCACATTAGTCCCGAGCGTGGAGGACTCCAGCCATAGAACTCTGCAGCCCTAGGATGAGGTGGCAGCCTACATCCAGTTCAAGACACCCAAGGAGGATGCTTTTGAGGTTTTATGGTGGTGGAAGGAGCATGCTAAAATGTTTCCTAACCTGACGGTGATTGTGTGAAATGTTTTCGCCATCCCGGTCTCGAGCGTAGCCACTTAAAGACTTTTCCTCAGATGGATTTGTAATCCAAGAACAGAGAACCAAGCTTAATGTAGGTGACCGTAGCCTGTATATGTTTTATCACTAGTGCAGGTCGGGTCGCAGGACTTTTATTAATGGGTGCAGGCGGGTGTGGCTTTGATTTAGACATAATAACGGGTAACAAGTGTGTTCTGGTACTGAGCTTTACGGGTATGGGCGGGTGTGGGTTTTCAAAAATGGACTCACGCAGGACTCTGAGCTGTAGCACCACAAAGTATACATACTAAGTTCAATGTGCAACACTAATGTGTGTGAGCACCTGCCACCCAGTGCTGCAACTCATGGAGGTATGTTATCAAGTGCGATGGACTAAAAGCCAGACTGGCATCATGTCATCAAGCATCAATGGTCAAGGCCACGCCCCCTTTTGGGGGGAGTTGCGCTGTCAAGTGAGGAGAGAAACAAGAAAATGCGGAAAACTGTTGTGTAGCTGGTTGTGACACAAATAAACACAAGAATTCAGATCTTCAGTTTCCCATCCAGATTTGAGACACATAAGATTTGTGAATATTCATCGTCAGTGTGGTTAATGGCTAAATGATGCTGGCGACAGTTACTACTGTTGGCTAGCTAATGTAAGCTTGAGTGGGAGGCTGCTTCAGTACTGTCAAGACAGATTAGGAGCAATCAAGATTGTTCTCCAACTGCATCTCAGCCTGGAGATCAAAACATTGGCTGACTGAAGGGAAATGACGACAATCAACCTTAATCTATTTGAGTATTGCAAAAGCTCAGGTTCAGGCAAGGTAGCAAAATAATTATTAGACTTATCTGTAAATGAATTTTTTAAAATATGAAATAAATACATAGAGAAGAGTTAAAATTATTATCCAAACCACTGTGCTGCATTGAATCTTCAGGTTTCTATCCCCTCAAAAGGGGCGTGGCCTTGACGTTTTGTGAAGCACCCCAGTCTGGACCATGGGATGAAAGAATTCCCACCCACTAAAGCTCTTGCTCTAACACCTTGTCTGGGAAATCAACAGCAATGTGAAAACTGGCCACGTGTCCAACACTACAAAACAGTATGAGTAACTGTACGCAGGGAATTTTAGGATCATACAGACGAAAAATAAAGTGATATAGCCCCAATGAAAGTTCACCCCCTTGTTTCAAACCCTGTGTTCAAATCTCTTGATTAAAGTAATTAACAGTGTAAAAGTATAACTAACGTTTGTGATTACTGCTATTGCCAGTGTTAACTTTTGGTAAACACACAGAAAAGGAAGTATCACATTGACTGACCGACATTAGGCTACTGCTTAGAACAACTGTAAGACACAATC
Organism: Epinephelus moara; assembly: GCF_006386435.1. Taxonomy (NCBI): domain Eukaryota; kingdom Metazoa; phylum Chordata; class Actinopteri; order Perciformes; family Serranidae; genus Epinephelus; species Epinephelus moara. Next base: position 10,959,791 of record NC_065522.1, on the reverse strand, counting down.
CACTTTCTAACCTTTTAAATATCAAGGCAGCACAGATTAATCTATCTTGGTCTAACAAATCATTTTTGGCCATGTGTAGTGAAATGCATATTTACTGGGTCAAACAGTAAGTACTCTCAGACCTGACGCATTTCACCTCGTACATTTTGGGTTGTATCTTTGTCACAGCTGCAGCCTTTGTGGTTTCAGCAGGATGTCAGGGCATTTGAGCTCTCACATGCACTCACCTCTTAATCCAAAGACCACTTGCAGTAAACATCCGGAACAGTAAAGTATTCATCAGGTCATATTCATCAGTACAGCCCCTACTGATATTACTAAGTATGTTCGCCAGAATACTTTTAGTTGGCGTACAACTGACAACAATAGACAAGTGATTGGTATGCAGTTTTCGCATTTCCGCCGTTACAACACTCAATATTAGTGCATAACATTACATAAGGTAGCACAACATGCAGGAAGGCAGTGAGTAGTGTTTGTCTAGCAAAGCATTTAAATGTTATGCAAGGGTCACATCTTTGGCTCGCATCAGAGCAGTGGTTCCCAGCCACAGGTCCAGATTTGTCATTAGTCAAAAGTTTAAGGTCCACACAGTGTAATTCATTCAGCGTCACACTTGCATTTGGCCATGTCATCGAGCTAGTTTGCTGTCTCTGTCAAGTAGCTGTTAATCCCTCACTCTACTGCAGGAAACCACACTTCAAAATAAAAGCTCTTTGCCAGAAATGTATTGTTCTTACGTTTGTGAGTCTCTTGCTGTCCATTCAGAATGGACCCGTGACCTACTTTTGGACCACGACCCACCAGTTGGGAACCACTGCATCAGAAAATAAGTCCTGACTTCTTTTTGAGGCTCCAGCTTTGATGTTTGAGTGGTTAAGCGACTGGCACTTTACGCTGGTTTTCCTGGCTTTCTCTCAATGTTTCAAGTGGTTGTACTTCGCAATGCAGAATACACCAGCCAATATTTAACTGATAAGTAAGACAGTTTAATTATTATTATTGTGAATTCCAATAATTACATACATTAATGAATAAAGGACGTTTACTCTAAATAACCTGCTGCTTCTCTAAACAGTGAAGAAAGAGCGTCAGGTAACCATTAATCAGTCCAACAGTATGTAAAGTCATTCCAACATATTTAAGGGCTGTACACATGCTAAGTCTTTAACTGCCCCTGAAAACGCAAGGTCAGGCACTGCGTGCTATTCTTGTGCCTTTTTTGTTCCAGCTTTATAAGAGCGCAGCAGCAGGTTGCATCTGAGATTGCTAAGCAACCTTAACAGGCACCGTATCATAGGCTGTTTACCTGAAATCCTGAGTGTAGAGCTTATCTTCTTCCAGGCACTGTTTAAAAGAACAGATGAAAAGCTCTGGTAGCTCTGCACTACAATAATCACAGTCTTTTCTATATTTATCACAGACTGATATTTATGGAAGATGATTGGTTGGTCCTCATCACATGACATGCAGTTTGCGCTGCTGCATTCCAAAAGTTGTTTATCTCAGGGCACAGCCATTGTGCACTGAAAAATAGGAGTTGGAGAACACGTGCGTGCCATAACGGCATTGCTCTGGCGTTTGAGCATGTCTATGTTTAATACAATGAATTAGAGGGCACAAAAATCGTAGCATGTGTATGGCCCCGCATTCTCCTTCACCATGTTTTTTTTTTTTTTTTTTTTCATTTGTAAGCTTAAAGAGTCTCTATGCGGAATTCAGAGTGTATGAATTGTCTGGACACAGTTCTCAACATGAAAGTAGCTGAGCCGGCAGCTAGCAGCTAATGATGCTAACTCCATAAACAGTGCCAAACAATTCCAACAGTGCTGACAGAGCTAACAGTGTTAATCAGGGGGTAACCGGAGGGTGCTGTGAATGTCGCATACAGACCCTTTGATTTTTATTTTTTGTTATATCATATTGTCCACAAAAATACAGATAATTTTTGTTATTTTCTCTAGTTTTACTTGTGCCATGTTAATAATGTGTGTGCTTTTGACAGTCATCTGCGTCTTTGAATGTGATTCCAGTGAGCAGACTGCACAGTGTTTTTGTCAGAACTGGAGGTGGATACATCTCTTTGTTCATTCTCACCTTCTCTGGGCTTCCTGCAACACATTTTTGATGTTCCTACGCGGCTTTTTCTTTCACTGCCTTTTACTTTGCTGTGACTTCTTGACGTCCATGTCCTAACCCCCTCTTTCTGTGCAGTTTGCCACATGGAGTAACACACAATGAAAATAATTCTGATAATAACAATCAACGCTTCTCACCTTTACGTACCGATAGTTTGATGGAACTGCTCAAAATCATTTCTTTGTTTCCTGTTTAAACACACTGACAACCAGTCCATTACCAAATATTGAATAAATACACTGCATTGTGTCTTGTTACTGGTCTGTGTTACGAGTCGTTCTCCATATACCTGTCAGAATTTGCATATTATGTCTAAAACCAAACTTGACACTATAGATGGTAGTGAGCATGTGACCATGTTTCCTACACAGGGCATATGGTGTCATTTCAGGTTGGCCAATCACATGCTTTCTTGTCTCTGAAGAGTGGAGAAACCATTGATTTTCTTTTCATTCAACACAGCAGTTTGAACATGATGACATCTCCAGTGTTCACTCTCTATCTCACCTGTTTGCTCTTGGGGAACATGAGTAAGTTACATTTTTGTAATCTATCTGTTATCTGTTAGACAGTATGATGTTTCAAATATTTTTCAAAATACAGATTACATTGAATCTGTGTCATTACACTAAGTTTACATTTGCTGTTTCTCTTCTATCATTTCAGCTCAGATGACTGAACTGAAATCCTCTGTTCGTCAAGAGAGTCGTTTTGCGTCAGTTAAAACTGGGGACAAGTTGACTCTGCAATGTTTCTATAAGAGTGAAGTTGCAAGAAGGCTTTTCTGGTTTAGGCATTCTCTGGGACAGAAACCAAGGCTCATCTCTACCTTCTTTAAATATGACCTGAACAAGACTTTCCAACCTGAATTCAAGAACAATCCACGCTTCACACTGGATACAGAAAATGGTAAAAATCACTTGACGATCACAGATTTACGCATTTCGGACTCAGCTACTTATTACTGCATTAATTATTTATACACAATAGAATTTTCAGAGAGCATTACTGTTGATGTTAAGGGTTCAGGTTTGAGCGTCCCAGCTTTGGTCCATCAGTCAGCATCTCAGACCATCCAGCTAGGAGGCTCTGTGACTCTGAACTGTACAGTACACACTGGGAGCTGTGATGATGGAGAACACAGTGTTTACTGGTTCAAATACTCTGAAGAGTCTCATCCAGGACTCATTTACAGCCATGGAGGCAGGAATGATCAGTGTGAGAGGAAACCTGACACACAAACACACACCTGTGTCTACAACCTGCCGATGAAGAGCCTGAATCTTTCTCATGCTGGGACCTACTACTGTGCTGTTGCCTCATGTGGACACATACTGTTTGGAGACAGGACCAAGCTGGACTTTGAACGTAAGTAACTTTCTAAAAAGGGTTGTCTTATTTGATAAATTGTCCTTCCTACTACCTCATCAAACATAAATTGAAAAGATCCTGAACGCACTGAAAGCTCTGTTTCTGTCTGCAGATCAGTTGGACTTGCTCGTTGTGGTGTATTTCTTGAGTGGATCTCTGGCATTCACCATCATCCTGGTTGTTTTACTGGCTCTCTCAGTGTACAAGATGAAGAAGAGGAACAGTTCCTTAGGTGGAGGCAGTTGTAAGGGTGTATATCGGACAGTTTGTATTTATTGAATTTGGCTTGTGAATAATAATATGATTAATGATAATAATTTTCTGTGTTATACAACCAGAGTCTGAAGCAAGATTTCCAGCTCCGTCCACAGCAGATGCACAGGTAAATTTAATGTGTTCAGACTATTTGACGTTTTTAATTACTGTCAGAGACTATGTTATGATCTACTTCTTATATTTTGTTACCAGTGTTTCCAAGACGCAGGCAGCCTCCATTATGCTGCTTTGGGTGTTAACGTGCCCAACAGGTCAAGAAGACAAAGGACCAACACTGATAATGAATGTGTGTACTCCAGTGTAAAACACTAAGAACTGTTTACTTTGCATTTGAGCAAGATGGCAGTATCGTAGAATCATGTGAGGAGGAATGTTGATTTAGGTGTAGATACTGAGATAAACAAGGTTTATTGTGTACTGTTGTTTTTATCTTGGTGTTTTCCACAGGTTTTATTGTTTTCTGTATCTAAAATCCTAACGTCATATTATGTTAGTACTTGTAGCAATACATTTAGTGACATGTTAATTTTTCCACTCTATGACAAGCTTCTGTTGGGTTTTGAGGACCTCCATGCAAATAGGTAGTATTATTTGTCTTAATTCTTAAAGTTTCTTTATGTGTATCGTGCATTTCTGTGTACTTGTTGTGCTATTAAGGATCAAATAAATATAATCTATCACTGGAAACTTTAACTTTGGACATGTTCAATTCCAACCCTGTCTCACTCCCAACTCATCAAACACTGATGCTTGGGCAGTGGCCCTCGGCGTCAGATACCAATGTACAACGTGAGCGTTAGTGTGAGACACACTGGGCAGCATCTTGATGTTTCGAGCAACTGCTGTAGTATACAGAGTGTAAAAGTCCGGGTTGGATGAGCTGAAGTAGATGTGGATGGGTCAAATCAACTTCAGTCTTTCACCACGGAGATCGCTGTTTGTGTCTCATGTCAAACTAAAAGTCAGTCAAGTTACTTTTAAGATCCAGTGTGCAGAATTTAGAGGAATTTACTGGCAGAAATTGAATATAATAATAATAACTATGTCGCCATTAGTTTATACTGACCTGAAACTAAGAATCTTTGTGTTTTTATTACTCTAGAATGAATCGTTTATATCAACATATAGAGCAGGTCCTCTATCATGAAGCCAGCCATGTTGTTCTACTGTAGACCAGAACAGAAAAACCAAACACTGAATACCGAAGTTGGTTATGCGACAAATGAGTTGTTGAATATCAGCATATCGGATATTGGCACAAAAATCCAATATTGTGCATCCATAGACGTTAGTTACTCATTTTAAGCCGTACCTGCATATTTTTTGTAAATCCAACCACATACCTTTGTTGCTGGAACCTAAGGAAGTAAACCTAAAGACAGAGTAAACTTATATTGGAAGTTTATTTTTAGAAGAGTGTTTTTTAATTTAACAAGCAGGAACTGTACATTTCCTGCAAAGTTTATTGAAGACACTGCATGTAACAAGTGTAACTTGAAATGCCAGCCGGAGTGTCCACAAACTGACACTAAAGACGTTGAGCATCATAGTGTGACATGTAGGGCCACTGTCCAAGCATCGGTAATTGATGAGTTGGTAATAAAAAAGTGGAATCAATCTCTGGTAGTAGGGCGGCACGGTGGTGTGGTGATTAGCACTGTCGCCTCACAGCAAGAGGGTTGCCGGTTCGATCCCGGGTGTGGGAGCCCTTCTGTGCGGAGTTTGCATGTTCTTCCCGTGTCCGCGTGTCACTCCGGCTTCCTCCCACAGTCCAAAGACATGCAGATTAGGGACTAGGTTAATTGATAACTCTAAATTGTCCGTAGGTGTGAGTGTGAATGGTTGTTTGTCTCTATGTGTGAGCCCGGGCGAGAGTCCAGGGTGTACCCTGCCTCTTGCCCGATGTCAGCTGGGATAGGCTCCAGCCCCCCCGCGACCCTCAAGAAGATGAAGCGGTTAGAAGATGAATGAATGTATCTCTGGTAGTGACACATCTTGCTTCATCAGTATGCACTAAGTGTACTGGAGACAGCATGAATTGACTGCTCTCATTCATCCCTGTCTCATAGTGGAAATAAAAAATAATTCATGAGCTTTCACCTGCTTTTTCATCACACATTTGGTGTAGATATGAGGAGAGCCAAAGTGCACTGGTTTAGATAGTGTTTCCTGTTGCTCATGTACAGAAGCCCTATTAAGACCGTAGAAAAGGGTTGTTCCCAAGCAATGATCAAAAAGGCAAACACCTTGACAAATAGGAAAAATGGTCATTTTAGTTGTGACAGCTAAAACTTGTCAAAAAAAACGTAAGAACTAAAAGGGACATGTATCTTCCTTGCTTGTAGCGAATATAACGAGTCAAAAGAAAGTTCAGCCCACAAGGCAAAAATTTACACCTCACCTCCCACACACACACACACACACACACACACACATACACACATCTTCTTTGGTCATTGCCTTTCTGTCTTCTTCATCCTCTCATCCCCATATCTTTACTCCGTCTATCTCTATGCTGAAATGCCAAACTGTCACAACAGTCTGCGTCCTTTCACAACACTTAAGGCTCAAGTAGTTAGTGTTGGGTTTACGATTAGGCCTATCTACCTTATAGTCATTACTCTGGGACCTGTTGACCTCCACCCCCATACTTCTTTGCTTTGCATCTATTACAGTGCAGCAGGCTTTGTGGTTTCGGCAGGATGTAGAGGTGTTTGCACTCTTATATACAACAGATGCCCCTTAAAAGAATAAGCACACCTCCAAAAACAGTTCTGTGATCATAGATTATTTGTTATAAAACTCCTAAACTAAAATACTGCAAACACCAAGAGAAGAATAACCAATAGAATATTGGTTCTAAAATATCATATTGAAGTTTATAGTCACTAGTCAAAAGAAAAGGACACATTTAAAAATATATTTTAACTGAAGAAATTAGAGTGTCTGCTACTACAATTAACTAACATGTTATAATTTACAAAAAATAAAGAACTTCAAAGTCAAACGCCTTTCCAGACTTCACCGTTGTATCTATTTGCTTTTAAAAAGGTCCTTTATTATGATTACCTGAACCTCTTCTGAAACTATTGTAAACTTTTCTATAAACACACAGCTATGACAGCATTACATTTTCAGTATTACAGAGCCAGTTAGTCACCTATTGTCAAATAAGACGCAGAGCTTAAGAGGGCAACTACTTACTGAAGCCCAAATTATTTATCATCCACCCAAACCGGAACAGTCAGAAGGTTGCAACACTGGTGTTGGAACATCACGCGAGGGGCATGATAAAGCACAAGTATTTGACAACATGGGATGAGAGCGCTATGGAAATACCTGGTGTCACTTTTCCTAATCCACTGGCCCTTTACCTTCTTCCAAAGTGACAAACTACACCAACAATCCATGACAAGTAAATGATCTAACAGCTAGCTTGTATGTTTTTATTTGTAGCCTATTATACTCACATTTCCTTAGCATTAGCTATGTTGTCAATTGCTGTCATTATCATTTTGTTACAGTGTAGCTTGGGTAATCAGCAAGTAACCGGAGACATTGCCAGGTGTATGGAATAACCTGCCCTCGTCGTCCCAAACAACAGCCCTCAGTTCTAAAATTACTGTAGTCCATACCCACTGAGTGAACAGTTGCCCATGTACAGTTTCACGTGGTGTGTGTTTGGGATACAGGTCATAGGAAATTGCAAATTAAATAGTCAACTGAACCCATAAAGAAGAGCAATGTATTCGGACAGAGTTTTTGTGAATTTGATAGTACAATTGCAGCCACAGCGATCTCTCGCATTTTAGCCATTTTTCTGTTATAGCGCCACCCAGTTGCCAATTAGAGTTAAATTTCTCCAGTCACCTTGAGGCGTCCTGTTCTACATATCTACCAAGTTTAGTAAAAATCGATATGGCGGTTAGGCCTAGATAAGAAATTAGCTCTCTAGCGCCCCCATTTTGTTTGATGGGGTCAATAATGGAGGGGTCCCCTCAGATTATGTGTGGTCATATGCCTACAAAGTTGCGTGGTGATCGGTGAAACCCTTGAGATGTTATACACCTTTATGTGATGAGCCACACCCTCCGCAATATTCATTGCCTTATAGAAGCTCAGTTTTAGTAAGTTCTCCAACTTTTGCTAAGAGGGAACTTTAGATATTTTTCCCGAGATTATATTCACCAAGTTTCATGCAGATCAGTCAAACTTCCTAGTTCCTAATTCAAAATGGCAGAAAATCTCTATAACCGCAAGTTATGGGTTCTTGAGGCAAATTTGTTCCTCATGAGGAGAGGCATCTCTGTGCAAAGTTTCATGTCTCTACGACATACAGGGCATGAGATATGCCCATTCAAAGTTTGCAATTTCAATCGGTTGCTTGAGCGCCCCCTTTGGCCAATTGATGTAATATTGCTTCATTCGCATCCTCCCATGACCCTCTACCACTGTGCCAAATTTCACATGGATTGACCAAGTCAGTGAGGAGAAAAACGTGGAACAGACAGACACACACACACACACACACACACGCACACACACACAGACACACAGAGTTTTCGTCATTATATAGGAAGATCATGGCCTCTCGTGGCTTTTTTCTTAATTTTACTTCTGACACAACCTCAGTGCAATGAATTTTTGCTTGTGGTGCTTAATCCCAGTTAAGACTTGAAAAATTGAATTGAAAAACAAATAACTTTCCACTAACAAGAACCTCATTACTGTGTATAACCCACATTTTTATGGTTTGATTGAAAGGAACTATTCAATAATTTGTATGAATATGAATGTTAACTTAATGTCAAAGTTAGTCTCCACACAGAAACCCCAATTACAGTCTTCCTTTGCAGGACAGGGTCAGTTATATTTTCACCTGTTTATGAACTGCTAAGTGTCATTTACCATGCTATATCTCTGCATTAGGCAGGTAGTGTAGTCTACAAAGAATTATGCCTGCATGTTGGTCTGTTCATGTTGAGCAAAAATGAGCGCAGGTGTGTCTTGTTACTGGTGATACAAATCAGGATTTTTTTTAATAATCCAAAATGTAATGCCAACATGAATAACCACAAGGTCCACAGTACCTCTCACCATGTGATTCTATTCAAGGAAACAAATGACACTGTAGGGGGCAGTGAACATGTGATTACATTTAACCAATAAGGGGACATAGTGTGTCACTTTAGGCTGGCCAATCAAATAAAGTCTTGTCTCTGAAGACTGAAGAAAAGATCAAGATTCTTTTCTTTCAGCACGGCAGTTTGAACACGATGACATCTCCAAGGTTTGTGTTCTATCTGACATGTCTGATCGTGGGGAAAATAGGTGAGTTGTGTTTCTGTGATTAGAACTTGCATGAAGGTCACACCTCATGCAAATATTTCTTATAATCAACTATGCTGAATTCTATCACATAAACATTAACAATGCATTTGCTTTGTCTCTTGTCTTTCATATCAGCTGCTGGAAAGTCCACTGCATTTAATCATGAAGAGAACAGTTTTGTATCAGCTAATGTTGGTGAAAGCTTGACTTTACCATGTTTCTATGATGGTGATGATTCAACAAGGATTTTCTGGTACAAGCAAAGTCTTGGACGGAAACCACGGCTCATCTCTACCCTATATGCGTTCAATAAGAATGGCACTTTTCATGATGAATTCAAGAACAACCCACGCTTCACATTGGATACTGAAATTGGAAGAAATCACTTGAAGATAACAGATCTGTGCACTTCAGACTCGGCTACTTACTACTGCGCAAAAAGGGTTTTATTAACTATTGAATTTGTAGCAGGTACTACTGTCAGTGTAAAGGGTTCAGGTTTGAACGTCCAAGCTTTGGTCCATCAGTCAGCGTCTGAGACCATCCAGTCAGGAGGCTCTGTGACTCTGAACTGTACAGTACACACTGGGAGCTGTGATGATGGAGAACACAGTGTTTACTGGTTCAAATACTCTGAAGAGTCTCATCCAGGACTCATTTACAGCCATGGAGGCAGGAATGATCAGTGTGAGAGGAAACCTGACACACAAACACACACCTGTGTCTACAACCTGCCAATGAAGAGCCTGAATCTTTCTCATGCTGGGACCTACTACTGCGCTGTTGCCTCATGTGGACACATACTGTTTGGAGACGGGACCAAGCTGGACTTTGAACGTAAGTAACACTCTAGCTATTTTGATAAATAGTCATTTAAGGTTACTTTACAATCAACTTAACATGAACACAAAGATAAAAGCTAAACTCTGTTTCTGATATCTGGCTCTCGACAGACTCTCTTGTCTTGGTGTATATCTTGAGTGGAGCTTTGGCATTCACCATGATCCTGGTTGTGTTACTGGCTTTCTCAGTGTACAAGATGAACAAGAGAAACAGCTGCCAATCCACAGGTAACTGGTATTTTATAAATCTGGTGGCTCGGGTTAATGGAATCTGGCTTTTGAATTAAATAACCTCTTCTGTTCTTTACAACCAGAGTTTCAAGCAAGATTTTCAGCTCCCTCCACAGCAAATGCAGAGGTGAGAGCAGTTTACATTGACTGGTAAATTATCAGGCAAACATGTACAACAATTACTTGTCTTTAAATTTTTGTCAGGAAGCATATTGCAATCAGCTTTTAAATATTGTGTTACCAGGGTTACCAAGATGCAGAAAACCTCCATTATGCTGCTTTAAGCGTCAACCTGCCCAACAGATCAAGAAGACAGAGGAACAACACCAAGAATGAGTGTGTGTACTCCAGTGTAAAGCAGTAGATCCTGACATGTTACATGAATATTTTGTGAGTAAGATGGCAAATTTGATGAATCTCTCTGAACATATATTATACATTTAGATGTAGAGCTAAATGTCTGTTTAGATATTTCTTGTGGCCTGAACATGAATATTTTGATGCTGACGACACAGTGACATATTGTAGCAGCTCAACCATTATGGAGACTGTGGCCAAATTGCAGGCTGTCTTTAACCCTATGGGCCCGAACGACGCATAGTGCCCTGTTCTTCTCTATGGATTTTCTCCGCAACCGTGCGTCATAGCGAGAAGACACGCATATCACGTGAAACAGCGGTAGCTTTCCGACAAGACCAAGACTTGTTGGCAGTGCAATGTTTTCACAGCGAAAAAAATGATAAATTTACACAAACATCATGTATAACAAAGCTTTCATACAGCTTTGCACACACATTATTCTTGGATGGGTTACCTCTCTCGCTCTCCCTCTGACATTTTCCGCACACTGTTTTTGAAATCTTCCACGATCACCTGCCCCTCGCATTACTCGTAGTTCACCTACTTGACTGGCTTGTGGAGTGAAAAGAGGAGAGGAGGGGAGGTGGAGGTATTGCGCATGCATGGCTTCCGGGTGTGTTTGATTTGTTTATACCCCAGTATACCACATGAGGATGGCTTGAATGCTTTGAGTTATTTTTTGAATCAGCGGTCTGAGTTACATCCACCCACTGAGTTATTGTCGTCTTTGACTAAAATGGTCCTAACTAAAAACTACTTTAAATTTCAAGATCGTTATTATTTACAGTGCAGAGGCACAGCAATGGGTTCTGCAAATTTATTTTAAGAAAAATGTCAATATTTTACACACAGAGGTGTATAAAAAAGAGACAGATAGGAACACTTTTCTCCACTAAAGCAGTTATCATCCACCCTCACTTGAGAGGAGTTTGCTATACAGCCAAATTCTAAGGTATAAACGTATTTGTGATTCGGATGAAATCTTTGAGTCACAAGCCAAGGAGCTCTGTAAGAATTTTGTCTCTAGAGGTTATAACAACACTCTGGTTGAAAAAACCATGGATAAAGTTTGTCAGATCCAGAGGAATGTCTTGTTAGAGCCGAAAGAAAAAGTTCATTCTAACTCGGTTTCAATGGTGTGCACATATAGCCCTATTTCCAGTGCACTCAAAAAGGTTGTAAATAACTATTGGTATATTCTGAACACAGATCCCGATATCGGAAGAGCTTTTCAAGAGCCACCAAGATTCTTCTTTAAAAGACAGCCCAATTTGAGCAACTATTTGGTGAGATCCGTTTTACCAAAAAAACTTTCTCATCATTTTTTGTCCAGTGTGCCAAATGGCAATTTTCCTTGTTTCAATTGTGTTCAATGCCCGAATCTGATCAGAGAAAATTATTTCTCACATCCTAAAACTGGTAAGATTGTGAAAGTCACAGGTAGAATAACATGCAACACTAAATTTGTTGTAAATTTATTGAAATGTCCTTGCAATCTGTACTATGTTGGTAAAACAAAACGGGAACTAAAAACTAGAATCTGTGAACATAAATGTTCCATCCGCAATCATGATTCTAAATCGGCAGTAGCCAGACATTTTAACAGCTACTACCACACCACAGCTGATCTCAGATATATGGGCATTGAGGCAGTTAAGATTCCACCTAGAGGTGGAGATCGGGATAAAACCCTTTTGCAAAAGGAATGTTTCTGGATTAATTTCCTTGATACTCTAGAGCCAAAGGGACTGAATGAGGAGTTGGTGCTTACTTGTTTTTTGTAAAAATGTTTTTTGTACAAATGTTCTTGACTAACAGGCCTACAGGTTAACAAGAAAACTGTATTAAAACAATTAGACATTTGCCTGTTCATTTTTTGTTAAAAAACTTTAAAAACCTTAAAAATGTTAAAAGCTTGGAATTCTTAGAAATTGATATGCATTTCATTGTTGAATAACTGTTTTTTTTAAAAAATATCACTATTGTGGTTACTTGATTGTTTGTGTTGATATAAGAAGGGATACATTGTTAGGTTCCTTTTTTCTTCTCTTGCCATTACCTGCAGGTGCTGTGTCAGCCTGATTACTGATAAGTGACACCTGTGTGTGTGATCCATTCACTTTGTTGCTTGTGCACGGTGAGGAAGGGTTTCACCCGAAACGTTCGTGTGGCAATAAACACTTATTAAGCTTGGAACAATGGGAACATTTAAAAAAGGCAATGTACAAAAGTCAGCTCCATTACAACCTCACAGGCTTCACCAACAAAATAACTGTTTTATATGAGAGACGTTTCCCCCACATGCTAATGTTATTAGCATAAGCCTATGCCATTTCTCATTGCATAAATTACCCCAGCGGCAAGCAGACTTTATTCTCTAGATTACTCATATGAAGCCAAGTTGAATGACACACAAGACTTCAAATGCTATTTTGTGGGGACTCTACTGTCTTTGCAATTTATTGTTTCTTATCTGAAGAATAAAAACAAAATCTTTGCTTCTGCTGATGAAAATGATTTTCTACAAAAATAAACAGGAGCTCTGTATCACCACGGCATGTAGTTACATTTCTGGGTAGGTGCACCTCAGTCATTCTGTGTCTAATGGAGAGTGCACAGCCTTCAAACATTATCGTAGCTTATGGATTTGTAATAAAGGAACAGTAGTCAAAAACAGCAGTCAGTTAACAGTATGGATCTAAACAAAAAAGCCCTGAGAGAACATAGTACAGGACTGTTGGTACCCATGGCTTTGTCAGCACATATTTATTTCAAAAGAGCAGTGAGAGAGATGGAAACACCGACACTCATGTCATCACTAACTCCATCCAGTGGTGTAATTTCATCACTCACTCACTCATTCATTCACTCACTCACTCATTCACTCACTCACTCACGTTTATATGGCTGGCCTCACATTCTCCTGTCCAGCCAAAAATAGACAGCAACAGATCTTTCCAGACAAAAAACGCTCTGATTATGCCAAATACTAAACAATTAAAAATTTGAAAATAATTATTTATCTGTGAAATTGATATCGTTTTCACAATGGCACTGATTATAGACAGAATTCACTGGACTTTATCTTACAAAGAGAGTTATATATCATCATATATGGACGAACTGGTCAAAATCATAAGAAATAAGCTTCAGTTTGTGTATTTGACAAGTACCTTGCAAATTATCGTGCTTCCTATCTGCTTGACAGTCAATTAATGTTCCTGCTGATTATACTGTATGGATAACATTCATTTTTTAGTGATTTTTAATGTAATGACAAGCGGATAAGCTGTTCTGTTCTCCATCTCATCATTTGATTCTCTTCAACGCGGCAGATTGGACATGGTGACATCTCCAGTGTTTGCGATCTATCTCACATGTTTGATCTTGTGGAAAACAGGTGAGTTGTGTTTTTAGAGTGTATGGTCGCTCCTGATGCATTCAAAATTATTTTTGTTGGTTATACTTTGTTCCATGAAAATAATTGTGCATTTGTTTCGTCTCTGATTTCACTTCAGCTCAGATGACTGAACTGAAATTGGCCTCATCTGATCATAAAAAGAGAGGTTTTGTATCAGCCAATGTTGACGATGAGGTAACTTTGCAGTGTTGTTATGAAGGTGAAGCTACAATGCTTTACTGGTATAAACAAACCCTGGGACAGGAACCGAGGCTCATCTCTCACTTCTATAAGCATGGAGATAATGTCATTTTTTATGATGAATTCAAGAACAATCCACGCTTCACACTGGATACTGAAAATAGAAAAAATAATTTGAAGATCTCAGATTTACAAGTTTCGGACTCAGCTACTTACTACTGCGTAAGAAACTATGTAAATATTTTTAAATTTGTAGCGGGTATTACTGTTGATGTTAAGGGTTCAGGTTTGAATGTCCCAGCTTTGGTCCATCAGTCAGCATCTGAGACCATCCAGCCAGGAGGCTCTGTGACTCTGAACTGTACAGTACACACTGGGAGCTGTGATGATGGAGAACACAGTGTTTACTGGTTCAAATACTCTGAAGAGTCTCATCCAGGACTCATTTACAGCCACGGAGGCAGGAATGATCAGTGTGAGAGGAAACCTGACACACAAACACACACCTGTGTCTACAACCTGCCGATGAAGAGCCTGAATCTTTCTCATGCTGGGACCTACTACTGTGCTGTTGCATCATGTGGACACATACTGTTTGGAGACGGGACCAAGCTGGACTTTGAACGTAAGTAACATTTTAGCAAACAATTGTCTCTTTGAAATTGAATTTGATGAAAGAACTAAAAATGTTCTTATGTTTGGATGTACAGATGAGGTGGACTCTCTGGTCTTGGTTTATTTTTTGAGTGGAGCTTTCCCAACCATCCTGGTTGTTGTGCTCACTTTCTCACTGTACAAGATGAAGAAGAAAAACAACGACCAGTCCACAGGTGGGTAGTGTCGTCCCTATCTTACAGCTCCTACTTAGAAAGCATGGCTTTCAAGTTAAAGACCTTTTTCCTGTGTTTTCTGACCAGAGCCTCAAGCAAGATTTCCTGCAAATGAAGAGGTGAGTTTGTTTTGACCAGCAATTACAATTTAAACACATTTTATTGCACAAAACTTAATTTCTGACAGGTCCACTATTGTGATATATGTGGTTCCCAGGGATACCAAGACACGGACAATCTCCACTATGCTGCAATAGGGGAAAGCATGTCAAAAAGATCAAGAAGACAGAGGAACTACACAGAGAATGAATGTGTACTCCAGTGTAAAGCCATAAAACAGGATGTTGGATATTTCATTTGTACTGTGTAAGTAAGATCAAAAAAATCCTTAGCCTCTCTTCCAAGGTGTAAAGTTAATTTAGACATATGCATTGATTTAAAAATTGGACCTTAAGTATGGCATTGTAAATAATTCTTGAACATTTTTTTTTTCCGTATTCTATCCTCAATTGTTCCATACGACTTGCTGTAAGTTTAAGTTGTGTCAATAATAATAAAACACGTGTTTTGACAAAATGTATGTGTGGGCTTGCATTGTTATCTTTGTGAGGACCAATTTCAGTTTTAAACATTCCTAGTGAGGACATTCCTGCATTGTGAGGATATTTTCACCAATCCTTAATACATCAGGAGTGGTTTGAAAGCTAAAGGAACAGTTCACCCAAAAATAAAATACACATTTTTCCTCTTACCTGTTGTGCTATTTATCAGTGTAGATTGTTTTGGTGCGAGTTGCAGAGTGTTGGAGATATCGGCCGTAGAGATGTCTGCCTTCTTTTGAAGTGATGGAAGTAGATGGCACTCGACATGTGTTGCTCAAACCGCAACAAAAAATAAAAGGAAATAAAACTGAAAAACTCAAGAGCAACGTCTTTTTTCAGAAATCATGATCCGCTTACTCAAGATAATCCACAGACCTTGCCGTGAGCAGTTTCACGTAGGAACTATTTTCTTTCTACCAAACTACAGCTGCCAACCAAATCACACACTTTGAGCACCACAAGCCAAGTGCCATCTACTTCCATTATATTTGAAAAAAGGCAGACACCTCTACTGCCAATATCTCCAACACTCTGCAACTCGCACCAAGGTATAGTTTTTTAGTTTTTTTGCAGTGATAAATAGCACTACAGGTAAGAGGAAAAATATGCATGTCCCAAAAAGTCCAGACAGATAAACAAATGTGTGTGCACATTCTGCATTGTCATGTAGAAAGCTAAAAAAACACAAGGCTGTAGCAAACAAGTAACAGCGAGCAAATACAAATATTACTGGTCTGACTGCTAATCCCATTGACTGTATGCCTTTATTATGTCAGAAAAATATTTAATATATAATTGTGATTTCCATTGTTTTACTCCAGATTCACAGGGTCTCTGCCCCGGAGTTCTCTCTAATTACCAAACCAGAATTCTCCTTTAGCTGCTAGTGGACAAACAGGGTGTTGGCTCTGACCAGCTTGCTTTTGCTCTGTAAACTGATCAGGTCATAACGTTGGTGCAGCGGTTAGCATAGTCGTCTCTCAGCAAGAGGGTATCTGGTTCAAATCCAGGGTTGGGGGTCCAAACCCTGAGGTGGGGGAGCCCTTCTGAGCCGAGTTTGCATGTTCTCCCCGTGACAACATATGAAATGTCAATATGCCTGGCTGAAACAGTTGTAGTAGTAAGGGTGTGGATGTGTGAAGTATGGGATGGGGACAGCACCAAGTTGCCTTGGGAGAGGGTAGCTTGGTAGTAATGAGTTTACTCCTGCATTCCACTGCTGGTAAGACGGCTGTCCTATTGTGCCATAGGTAAACATCTCCTTTGGTCTAGCTGTTCGTTGGGATCTTCTGACTGTCTTCGCCTCCACTCGGTGTCCATCCTCTTCCACTATCAAATCCTCTAATAGTCTGTCATGTGGCTCTTCCTCCAATAAAACATCCCCAAGCACTCCATCCTGTGCTTGTAGGGTATCTTCTTAAAAGAATACTCGAACGATTTGGGAGTTATGCCCTTTCTCTATCATTTTCATAGTGAGACAACATGATCGTTATCTTTTTTGTGTCTGTACGTCTAGTGGCTGGGTCTCAGCGGTTAGCATTGTGGCTTAGCATAGCGAGTATAATTGAAATCTATAGGGGGTCAGTAGCCTACTTGGAAAAAGTGAACAAATAAATGTTACAGAAACCCTGAAGCTGACATTTCTGCACGTGCATTTAAAATAAACATGTTTAAACATTAATTCGAAAAACGAGAGTTGTTTTAGTCGTTTTAGAATAGGTTTGATACACGGATGTATGGTGTGTTTACGTCCTGCGCTGTGATCCATGGAGGGATACACCGGTGAGCAGGCACAGGCGTAGCCTGTAAACAAAACTAAGTTGTTTATTTAGCCTAACGATATCCCCAGACTATAGTAGCTGCAATGGACGACTTTGAACGTGATTTTGAAGAGTTTCTTGTAGCGGACACAGATCCAGAGCCATACCTGTTTGAGCCGGAGTATACAGATGAGGAACTCCAGGTGTTGCATGCTGAGCAGGCGAGAAGAAAGGCTGAATCCTCTGAGGCAGCGGAACAGCAAGGGGCCGAGGAGAGACGGAGGTCAGGGGAGGATAGGTGGTGTAGCTGCGGGGCTTGCCAACCTATGCCTATGGAGGTGGAATCATTTTGCTGCACCGAATGGGATTTGGTGCTACCATCGTTGGGGAGGCTAGAGATATGTCATCATATCATCAAACATTTTTCATGTTCCTAAGATTAACTGGAAAAAATGCCCCAGGCCTGCAGGAGCTGATGGACAGCTTTCAGTCGAGTGAGTAATATCGTCCGTGTCGTCACTTTGTTTGCTTTTACTGAGTGACCTAGCGTACCTGTCCCAGAGCCAGCTGCAGCTGTTGCTAACCGGTGTATCCCTCCGCGCAGGGCGTAAACACACTATAGTTCCGTGTATCAAACTTCTTCTAAAACGACTAAAAAGGACTCTCGTTTTTCGAATTTATGTTTAAACATGTTTATTTTAAATGCACGTGTAGAAATGCCAGCTTCAGGGTTTCTGTAATGTTTGTTTGTTCACTTTTACCGAGAAAGCTACTGACCCCCTATAGACTTAAATTGTATTCGCTAAGCTAAGCCACAATGGTAACCGCTGAGACCCAGCCACTGGACGTACAGACACAAAAAAGATATCGATCATGTTGTCTCAATATGAAAATGATAGAGAAAGGGCATAACTCCCAAATCGTCTGAGTATTCCTTTAAAGCAGGGTGAAACTCACAGGCTTTGGCACTTAGCTTTAGCTCAGTCTGGGGATGGTGCCCTGTTTGATGATGCTCAGTCTGTTGAGATCTCACTAACCTGTAGCATGGGATCTGCTGGTAAGTGTACTCATCATCACAGCTGTCTGTATTTTCGTCATGAGTGTTGGTAACTGTTTCTGTTTTTTTTTTATTTGGTCTGTCTTGTCTGACTTTGTGCAGGAAGTGTTTCTTCCAGGAGCAGCTCATTCACTGGAAGAAGTAGGTTCCTGTGGAGCACACGGAGTGTCTTGTGTTCGTTCTCAGGTTGCATTTTGTAAACTGGTCCATTATCAACTCTCTCCACGACACAGTGCAATACCTGCTCCCAGTAAGCCCACAACTTGCCAGACCCGCCTCTCTCACACAGGTTTTTGACCTGGCTGTGGTACAACACCCCTGACTGCTCTGTCATACAGTTTTTTGCCTTTGGCTGAAGGTTTGTCACTGTTGTTTGCTGCGATTTCATATGCAGAGCGCATCCTCTGTGCCCATTTCTGTGCATATGTCTGCCGATCAGCTGTCTCAGGTTCTCTTTTGGGTGGAAACAGTAAGTCAACAGGCATGGAGGTTGACCGTATAAGAGGAAGAATGGGGAAAAGCCTGTGGCCTCATGCCTTGTGCAGTTGTAGGCAATGATATGGGAAAGATGATCCTTCCACTGACTCTTTTTTTCCTCTTCCAGGGTATGCATCATCCGAGGGAGCATGCGGTTCAGTCTCTCCACTGTGTTACCACTGGTAGGGTGTGGTACGTGAATGACAGATTCCCGCCAGCTGCTGTAATCTATTGAACAAACTGTTCCCAAACTCCTTCCCCTGATCACTGTGAAGCTTCTCAGAATATCTGAAGCGGGGGATGGAGTTATGGAAAATCTTATTGGTTGCTGTTTTTCCAAATTTATTTCTCGTTGGGTATGCTTCAGCAAAGCGTGTAAAGTGGTCAACCAGGACAAGGATGTACTCGTAGCCTTGACTTTGCTCCAGGTGGAGGTAGTCGATGCACACTAACTCGAATGGACTGCTTGTGGAGATGTGTCCCATGGGCACTCCCTGTGGAAGATCAGGATGTTTCTGTTTAATGCAGGTGCATCTTTTGTTGACATAGTCCTAAATTACTTTCCCTGCACCAACATAGCTCATGTCATTGTGCAAGGCTTTAAGAACCATGGGTTTCAACTTCAGAGAGGACGAGCTCCTGGTGTTGTTCAGTGTTTCGATAAAGAATCCTGTCATTCACCTCCAGCTTATTCCATTCATACAGCAGTCTCCTTGTCTTTTTCTTAATGATTCTTTTGTCTATTTCGTTGGGGATCCAGTTTTTAACTTTTAAATTGACAACCTCCCTGATGACTAAGTCCTCTTGCTGTGCTGCACAGATGTTTTCTGGTGTAAAACCTCATTCTCACCATGCAGTTGCAAGGCTGTGACCCAAGGCACATCACTTTCTTGAACTGCTCTGCTGCCCTGCCATACCGCAGACACCCCTTTAGGTGACATAGTCTCTGTTTGCTCTTGCATGCCTTTCTCAAGTTTCAATGGGCACCATGACAGAGTATCAGGGTCTGTGTTCATCTTCCCGGGCCAGTACTTTATATCAAAGTATGTGTGTGAAATGGAGCACAGTACAAGTGGTCTCGAAACTTCTCACAGAAGGCCCATTTGAGGGCCAAGAACTCAAGTTTGCCGGAGAGGAGCTGGTAATTTCTCTCAGCAGGTGTTAGAGTTCTTGAGCCATACCCAATGACCCGCAGCTTGTTGTCTTGACGCTGGTATAGCACTGCTCCTAAAACACCACTGGACGCACCAGTGTGTAGTATGAATGGGAGGTCAAAGTTCGGGAAAGCTAGGGTAGGAGGATTAATCAGTGTGTCCACTAGCTTGGCTACGACATCCCTGTGTTCTGCTTTCCATGTAATGGGTGTTTTTGACAGGAGCTGTCCTTTATCTCCATTTCCAGATCTCTCTCTACTTTTACATTTCCAAACAATCTCTACTTTTCCAAACAGTGGTTTAGCAAGCTGAGAGAAATCTTGGATGAAGGAGCATTAGCATCCCAGACACTCCAGCAGGGACTTGACATCTCTAACTGTGCGAGGCTCTCTCTCTTTAAGTGCTATCACTGCTGCCAAATCCTGTTGATCGATCTTGACTCCCTCTCAGGACACCAGACAGCCAAGGTGACAAACTTCTCTTTTAAACAACTCGCACTTGGTTGGTCTCAGTTTAATGCCATGTTCCCTCATGAAACTGAGAACTTCTCGGAGGTGGAGTAAGTGATCTTCAAAGGACGTTGAGTAACACAAAATATTATCGATGTATGGAGCACAACATTCATCCCGAATCCCTTCCAGCACACCCTCAATAAACCCTCTGGAAAGTGGCGGTGCGTTTGTTAAGCCAAATGGGATCCATACCCATTCATACAACTCCCACAGTGTACTGAAGGCTGTAAGGTGTCTGGACTCTTTGCTCACGAACCCTTGGTGCACGTGCTGCCTTGACCCAGTATGGAGAACCATGTGTTTCCCCCCAAGTTGTAAAGCAGGTCTTGGATTTGTGGCAGTGGTTGATGATCTGGGACACCCTTTAGGTTGAGCCCTCTGAAGTCCACACACAGCTGCAGCCTGGTCTTTTTTCTGGACACAGACCACTGGGGAGAAATATGAAGACATAGATTTGCGGATCCAACCTCTGTCTAGGAGATTTTGCACATACTCTTTCACCTCCTTGTACAAGGGCTTGGGTATGGAGTTATAGCACTTCTGAACTGGGCTGTTGTCCACAACATTGATCTTTAGCTGCAAGTTGGGTATACAGCCTATATCACCTTCCCCTCTAGCAAACACATCAGACTCCTCGAAAAGCATCTGACGCACAACTTCCTGCTGTTGTTGATCAAGAGGCCTAAATTGACAGGAGGATGCCACTTTTCTTGTGCGTGGGACTCTGCTGAGCTGCTTGTTCTCTCACTGGTGTCGCTGGATGGGCTAACCTGTGTGGTGCACAGGTAAGTGTCACTGTTTGACTTTGCAGGCTGTTGGGGAGGTGAACACACGTTTATTGGCCTGCTGTCAATGATTTCTTCTATACTGCCTAAAACTGTTCTTGGTGACAGAGATTTAAATCGATTTTTTCCCCTCCTAGTTAAAAAAAAAAAATTGTGGCCTGGTAGCAGATACCTGGGGTCCAAAACTTTCAGCATGTGAATAAACCCCGGCTTTTCCACGGTAGCCTATATATGGGCACCATATCTCTAGCAATATACATGGCGACTGCATCTGTGATCGCTTTCCACCGGACCCCTTTCTTATCATACGGCAGTGTTTCCCCTACCATCATATTGGATCACAACAGAAGTCATTTAAGGTTACCTTTCCTATAGAACAGGTCTATACCTTGTCCTTTTATTAAACAAACTAAATAGCCTCATGTCAAGAAAGGAAGCCTCAGGAAGAAAGTGAGGCATGTGCTATGTTGTTTACATTGAGAAGCCACAGTGAGGCAGTTCTGCACGCTGTTTTTGAGTTATTTCCCTCTATGTAAAAGTCAGACACTGATGAGAGAGGCTGTGCATCATCCCTGCAGTGCTGAAAATAAAGTGCCGTTCTTTAACGCAGACCCAGTCCCGTTGTTTATGTGTTGTTGCCACAACGAGCTAACACGAGCTAAAGGAGCTAATGGTCTTCGGAGGTCCCTTTACCACGGTTCGGGGGTCTGCCAGCTTGGCGTTGGTAACACTTATTTATCTTATTGACACAATGACATGTCATTTATGTCCCTACACGGTGCGCGTCTAAAATCCTCCTCTGCTCTCTGTATCGTGCACGGCGGAGTTCGGCCCTGATGCGCGCGCGCTACTTGACCATGTACTGCACTTTTGATTTCCACCAGTACCCCTCAAAAGGTACCTCTGTCCCATTGGCTGCTGTGATTCTTAGTGGATCATCTGGCAGGAGGTCTTCAAGTGACTGGATTTTGGCATCCGGTAAGTGTTTTTTTAGCCAAGACTTTCCCAGTATGGTAACCTGAGCTCCACTGTCTAGTAACATATTAGTTTGCACACCACTGAGATAACAGGTAAGCATACACCTTTTGCCTATCAGGTTGGCTACATGATCTCCTTTTCTTACTGTGTTGAAATGGTGGCTGGAATATAGCTGTAGTCACGGAGCCATGGTTGGTTACTGTGACAGGGAACTCTGGTACTTGCTTGGTCACTGGTGGTCCCGCCCCAGTGACCCAATCACGTTTCCCGTAGACTTAGTCTTTGAGAGGCAGTCGACAGCTCGGTGCCCTTCCTGGCCACATCTGAAACAGTGGTTACAGCTTGCAGTCCCTCAAGCTATACATGGCTTGCATCTCCACCCTGTGGCGGACTTGGGTGGTTGCACTGTAGTGACTGAGTTGGCTTGTGACAGCTCCAGGGTACTGACCATAGGGGTGAGAGCCTTCTCCATAGTTTTTGCTAAGGCTGAGACATGGGCTGTTAGCTCATGAATCACTGTGTGGTTTGCCTGGACTTCAGCTTGAGTTTCAAGAACGCTGGCTTGAACTTCAGCTGGAGGCTGGACTGCATGCTGTGTCATCCCTTTTTGCATGGCATTGATTGTGACTGTTTTGGTTTTATGTGTCTGACCTAGGCGTGCATGACTCACAACCTCTTTGCTTACCCCTAAGATAAAATCATCAGTTACACCTGGGTTGGTCATGAGAGGTTTGAGGTCTCGTCTAACATATGCATATTTCTCACTTATTCCCTGATGCAATGAGTGCAGGAATACTCCATGGACAAGTTTACTGTCACTCTGAAACTCTGAGCTACATTGCTGGAAAGCAAACAGTACTCTCTGGTTTAGCCCCATTAACCAGTACATTAACTGTTATGGGGTTTCTCTGTCCTGTTGTTTCGTATTGCCAAGCTCCTGAAATAACTCTGCATTACTCTTGTCTCTTGAGTGTGCTCTAAGGAAACGCTTAAGCTCAGCTTTGGTTTTGGCTTTGGTCATCAACATGTCTTTATAACCACCAGGCTGGATTATCTTTAGGACAGTGCGAATTACTTCTGCTTCTGTGAAATTCTCAGCTAGCCATTCATCAGTCTGCCTGCACAGTGAACTATTGCTAATATCAGAATCTGTGTCAGAAATATGTCCACTGTGTATCTTAAATTCTCTACGAGGCAGTAGAGCAGCCACATCTGTGAACTTTATCACATCAGTTACCTGACTGGTCACAACTGGTGATCTATCTGCTTTAAACTTTAATGCTGAAGGTGCTACAAGTGATTCAGTGTCTGCTGCTAACTCACACTGCTCTTCTGCAGCCGCTTGAGGTTGTTGCAGTTCAGCAATGAGATCGTTGAAGACTAACAGCGGGTCATGCCTTGGTCCCCTTGACTTGCCACCTCGCCACTTAATAAAGTCATAGAGTTCCACCTCTCTTGCATCATCCCCTGGTAGATCTTCCTTTAACTCATTGCTGATGGAGGCTGCCAACTTGAAGAGCACATCTGTTTTAGTGGAGCCAATCAGCTGATGGAGCTGCCGCTAGATTTCCCTCTGCAGTTCCTGTACGGGAGTCAGCTTTACACTCTGGAATTGGTACTGAAACACGTTGGTCCAGGATCTTCACTTCAGGTTTATTTAGGGTTGACTAGCTGCCATCCGGAAAAAGCACTAATCCCGGACGAGCCCCCAGTTGTTGCTGGCCTCAGGCCGAGGGTAACCTGGGCCGGTAGCAAACATGTTGCTTATATGTCTGTATGTATAACCAAAGAGGCACAAAACTTTAGCTTAAGTTCAGCTCGGCTGCAGGATTTATTCTGCAGCACTTGCCTCGGAGGGGTTTTAGGTTCCTCCCAGCTCAATACATCATCTAGTGACCTGTTTAGATCCTGTTTACACCAACACAGTAACAAGTAAAGTACAATGAAAATGTATTACGATTTGAGATACAATAAAAAAAAAAAAGAATGTATAGGGTTGTCTGTTTTTAAACACATTTAACGTATTATTTTAGATATGAACTGTACCATAGCCACATATGAACTGTACTTTAGTCCCAATGACTTTGTGAAAACATTTAACTTATGTCATTTTTATATATCCTGTAAATACATTTTAACTCTTTACACAGACAGTTGACGTCGTTTTTTAAAAGAAAATAAATAAAATAAAATAAAATAAATACAAAAACAAACAAACAAAAGCAGCTCTATAATGGCATAATACTACTGTTGCGGTTACAGTTTGACCTGTCTATATCCCTCAGAAACCTGTTGGCCCACATTTCTTTTTTGCTCTCTTTCCCTTTTCATGCAATGGGCTTTGTGGTTTTCTGCAGAATGTATGGTTGTTTCCACTGTCACATACCATACATTCTCTTTAAGACAAAGACCACTCAAGCACCAAAGGTCAATGTGTCCTGATTATGCTAGATAATAAAAATTTAGAAAATTAAAAAGAATCATTTATATGTAAGATAGCTTTTGTCTTCAAAATGGCACAGATTACTTTTTTAATTCACCAGACTTCATCTTAGGAAGAGATACGGATAAACTGATCAAAATCATAAAAACAGTTCAATTCGTGTCCAACAAGTATCAAGCAAATTACCATGCCTAGAAAACATTTATTTTTCAGTATTTTTTATTACAAAGCGAACATGAGAAGCTGTTACGTTCTCCATGTATCTCTCATCATTTGATTCTCTTCAAGAAACAAATTGACACTGTAGATGGCAGTGAACCTGTGCTCATGTCTCCCATATGGTGGCATGGTGTGAAGTGTCAGCTGTGATTGGCCAATCAAATACAGTCTTGTCTCTTAAGAGTGGAGAGAGCATTGAGATGTTTGTCACTCAACGCGGCAGTTTGGACATGATGACATCTCCAATGTTTGCGATCTATCTCACATGTTTGATCTTGTGGAAAACGGGTGAGTTGTGTTTTTAGAGTGTATGGTCGCTCCTGATGCATTCAAATTATTTTTGTTGGTTATACTTTGTTCCATGAAAATAATTGTGCATTTGTTTCGTCTCTGATTTCACTTCAGCTCAGATGACTGAACCGAAATTGGCTTCATCTATCCATAAAGAGAGAAGGTTTTTATCAGTCAACGTTGGTGACAAGGTAGCTTTGCAGTGTTACTATGAAGGTCAAGATTCAGTGCTTTACTGGTACCAACAAATTCTCGGACAGGAACCGAGGCTCATCTGTTACTTCTATAAGCATCAAGGTATTGGCATTTTTCATGATGAATTCAAGGATAACCCACGCTTCACACTGGATACCGAAAATGGTAAAAATAATTTGAAGATCTCAGATTTACAGTTTTCAGACTCAGCTACTTACTACTGCGCAAGTAGCTCTACAATAATCATAATATTTGCAGAGGGCACCACTGTTGATGTTAAGGGTTCAGACCCAGCTTTGGTCCATCAGTCAGCATCTCAGACCATCCGGCCAGGAGGCTCTGTGACTCTGAACTGTACAGTACACACTGGGAGCTGTGATGATGGAGAACACAGTGTTTACTGGTTCAAAAACTCTGAAGAGTCTCATCCAGGACTCATTTACAGCCATGCAGGCAGGAATGATCAGTGTGAGAGGAAACCTGACACACAAACACACACCTGTGTCTACAACCTGCCGATGAAGAGCCTGAATCTTTCTCATGCTGGGACCTACTACTGTGCTGTTGCATCATGTGGACACATACTGTTTGGAGACGGGGCCAAGCTGGACTTTGAACGTAAGTAGCTTTCTAGCAAACAATTGTCTCTCTGAAATCGAATTTGATGAAAAAACTAAAAATGTCCTAATGTTAGTATCTACAGATGAGGTGGACTCTCTGGTCTTGGTATATATCTTGAGTGGAGCTTTGACATTCGCCACCATCCTGGTTGTTGTACTTGCTTTCTCACTGTACAAGACGAACAAGAAAAACAACAACCAGTCCACAGGTGGGTAGTGTCGTTCCTATCTTACAGCTCCTATTTAGAAATCATGGTTTTTAAATTAAAGACCTTTTCCTCTGTTTTCTGACCAGAGCCTCAAGCAAGATATCCTGAAAATGAAGAAGTGAGTTTGTTTTGACCAGCTATTAAAATTTTAATATATTTCTTTAAAAAAATTTAATTTCCCCTCGGGGATTAATAAAGTATATAAACTTAAAAATTACTGCACAAAACTTACACTATTGTTACATATTTTTTCACCAGGGTTACCAAGACACGGACAATCTCCACTATGCTGCTTTAAGGGAAAGCACGTCCAACAGATCAAGAAGACAGGGGAACTACACAGAGAGTGAATGTGTGTACTCCAGTGTAAAGCCATAAAACAGGATGTTGGATGTTACATTTGTACTGTGTGAGTAAGATAAAAAAAAACTGTTGCCTCTCTTTCAAGGTGTAAAGTTATTGATTTAGATATCAATTTTTTGTCTGAAAAAAAAAGATTAAACTTTTGCTAATGTTTAGCTGTACTGGATGAATATTTAGGAACCTCTGATGTTATTTCTGTCTTTGAAGTTTCATTCAGCTTGTTGAAGTACAAAGCAACCAGTCCTTGAAAACTTGGACCTTAAATAACATATTGTAAATACTTCTTGTACTTTTTTGTATTTCATTCTTAATTGTTCCAAACCACTGGCTGTAAGGTTAATTTGTGTCAATAATAATAAAACACATGTCATGTAATATAACATTTTGACAAAACGTGTGGGCTCATATTGTTATCTTTGTGAGGACCAATTTCAGTTTTAAACAATTGTAGTGAGGACATTTCTGCATTGTGAGGACATTTCTGCATTGTGAAGACATAACAGCATAACCCATAATTAGATAAAGTCCATCAAAAGTTATCCTTTGTAGTGGTCGCAAATTATGTCAAAGCAGATTTTTAATTCTATTATGTTTTTCATAGCTTGGAAACCAGACAAATCTGCAAGCTCATGTTTAATTTGTTCTGGCAGATGCGTCTTGTCCCCCTTCCATTCATTCCATTACCTAATATCGGGCCGGTTTGATACAGTGATTGATGACGAGTGTCAAGGGTCCAGATTTGAGAAGTCACATGTCACACATTTCACTGCTCTAAGTAGCTGTAATAGCATCCATTCCGCTACGTCCAGCGCAATGCACCAGGCTCACGACACTCAGATCAAACAGTCAAACTAGAATCAAGATTCTGTTACTGCCTTAAATGTATTAGGATAGGATACACATTTTGTGTACTGTTCAGCTGTAATTTTATGAAGTCTGTGACCAAGCAGCCATTTTTTTCCTGCTTGAGAGCAGGGGTCCGTCCCAAGTCTCTTAAATTACTGCTAGTTATCTTACCTAGCCCACTTTGCTAGCTGTTTAGCCCCTCCCACCTAGGAAAAAATGCAAGGAGCTAGCGCTAGGAGCGATGAGCGAGCATTGTCGGTGTAAGAGACATGAGACATCCTTTCCACTGAAGCGTCACATGAAGCAACATCCATTCCTGATGACGCCGGCACCACTGGATCTGCTCCGTAAAGCAGCCAGCATCTGGCATTACTATGGGTACATCCCAAGTCTCATTATATTCGCTGACCAAAACAGTAACCCCCACCCCCTGCCGTCATGACTTTGGTCACACACTTTGGCATGTATTACCATTGTTACTGAGTCATTTGTCGAAGTCTGTGCAATTACAGAACGGTCTGTAGCCCNCCCAATATCACAAATCACAATTTGCCTCACAGGGCTTTACAGCATACAACATCCCTCTGTCCTTATGACCCTCGCAGCGGATAAGGAAAAACTCCCCAAAAAACGGTAGAAACCTCAGGAAGAGCAACTGAGTAGGGATCCCTCTTCCAGGATGGACAGACGTGCAGATGTCGTACAGAACAGATCAACATGATAAATTAACAGTAATCCGAATGACACAATGAGAGAGAGAGAGAGAGAGAGAGAGAGAGAGAGAGAGAGAGAGAGAGAGAGAGAGAGAGAGAGAGACAGAGACAGAGACAGAGACAGAGACAGAGACAGAGACAGACAGACAGACAGACAGAGATGCAGGACAGACGGTAATGACAGTGGCTTATAACAACATTAATGAAAGTAATAATATTAATTAATATTACCTACAGGCTATTAAACATTCCACACACATGACATGCAGGACAATTAATGATGTGTGCGTGTGTGTGTGCGTGCGTGCGTGCGCGCGCGCGTGGTGTTATATCAACACGTGTGGTTCTGGACATGAGCAGCTGCACATTTAAGAGCCACACATCACCGACAGTCCGCTGAACAACGCAACGGGTTGTGAATGAAATAAACTTAATTACAACATGACAGTCTTGCACGAAATATCATTAACGTTACTCTTTGTAGTCACGTAGGCATGTGAATTACAGCGTTTCATTGCAAAGAATGCATGTAACGGGTACACTTGCACTGTTTCTCCGCCATCTCGTTCAAATGAGCCAGATGTAGAGGGCGGGTATTTATACATCATGGTGTTCAGCTGAAAAACTCTTCTGGATAGGAAGCTCTCGACCATCCTAGCTCGTAGCTGCTTAAAGCTTGCTGCTAGCTCCTAGCGCTAGCTCCTAGCACTAGCTCCTTGCCGCACAAATAAGAGACTTGGGACAGCCTAGGCGATGGCGGACCTCGAATGACTTCCGGTTTCAGCAAGGAGCTAGCAGTAGCACTATAAAAATAAGAGACTTGGGACGGACCCCAGGACAAGCACCGCCCCAACTTACATGTGTCGATAAGCGCTATGTCATGCTAGTGGCATGGCTGTGGGAATGGCCATGTCAGACTGTCAGTTGTTTGGTCGGTTCACCACTTGGGTCCAGACTGAAATATCTCAGGCATTACTGGATGGATTATAATCAAGGTTTGTACAGACATTCACAGTACCTAGAGGATGAATCATACTGACTTTTGCGATCCCTTGATGTGTTCTTCAGCGCCACTCTGAGGTTCATATTTGTGGTTTTGGGTTAAATGTCGCCAAAACTATTAGAGGGAATGCTGTGACTTTTGCTACAGATTTTCATGGTGCCCAGAGGATGAATCCTGTATGACGTCAGTGATTTTCTGACTTTTCCTCTAACATCAACAGCAGGTTAAGGACAAGAAAAATTAGCATCTGCATCAAACAACATGAACTTGTGCACTTTTGACAGTCTAAAAGTCCATTCACATTGAGGACGAATACCCGCGCGGTTTATTCTCGCGTAAAAACACATAAGCTGATTTCATGGGTTCTTATGGAAGTTTGCACACCAGGGCAGAACTTTCATGCAGTGAAAAAAGTTTCCGCCCAGACTTTGACCCCCCGCAGAATTCACTGGCGGAACTACACAGCTGGGCCAATGAAATTGTTTGTTTATAGTGACATCGCGCAGACCCGGGACAGTCCAAAATCCAGTCAGGCATGACAGTATGGGAGAAAGGTTGATGAACCTCGTTTCACAGCACCCTGTCCTTTTTGATAAAAGACGGGATGATTTTATGAGCAATGAATTAAAGGACGACGTCTGGCAGTCCATTTTCCAGCTTGGTGGCTGCGGTGAGAGTGGTAAGTGCTAAAGAACGTTGATGTTGACGCTTGTTAAACGTTAGCTTGCAATCTCGCTGCTGCTGCTACTCTTGTCCATGTTCACCCACACCCATTCACACTGCACGGACTTGGAACACAACAACGCGAAATTCCACAGCGCATCCGTACCTGGTTTAAACGCGGAAAAGCGCTGTGCGAATATTCCGCAAATCCGTCCTGCATTTCCGAATCGCGGCAGAGAGAATGAACCTTAACTAGGATATTTTGACAAAACACAGCCCAGAACATATAATTTACAAAGCACGCTTTTTATTTATGTAACCCTTTCACCACCTGCTCATTAAGTATTTAATTACTTTATGTTTTGCTAAATAAAGTATTAAACCCCTTTAAACTCAAATCTGTTATGATATGATGAAAGAGACATCTCCATGCAAATACACTGTCTAGGGTAAGCTTTGACTCTCACTTTCACAAATTATTGATTAGAGGCTGACGGGAATACTCATAGGTTTCTTTCTTAATAAAATGCAAATGAAATATATGAATAACCTTGTTAATGTAAAAATCATGAAATGACACAAACACAGTATATTGCCTTTTTGTTAAAGATATATTAACACATTTCAAACGCACAAAAACACAGAAACCCTCTAATGAAAATGACAAAAGAAAATACCCCAAGTGGTCTTTAGTCTGTTCAGCCTTTTTGAGTGCACTCTTTGTTTGGATAGTTTTTTTTTTTTTTAGCAAACTTGCATTTCTTTTCGTTGGTACGCATTAAAGTTGGAGCTCATGAAGAAACAGGGCATCAGTACCTCCGTATGGCCAATGGCAATAACTCCTACCGCGAGGAAAATCCCTTGTATGCACAGCAGCGATGAGCAGCGCAGTCCTCAGCCTCACCCAGCAGCAAGAGAAGTCCATCCACGACACCCGACATGTCCACTGAAGCTCCGCAGGTCCTGCGATCCCCTCCGACATAACGTTACATACAGGGGAAAATGCGAGTAGGGACTCTCCCGCAATGGCGGTGGCTAAGCTAACTTGGCTAACTCAATTTGCAGCGAAGAAACCACACTCGGTCTTGCGGCAAACAGTCTGACTCACTCACATAAGCGCGAGGTATCTGGCAACTGTTCTCAGTCCAACCTTAGGGAATAAAAGCGATAAACATAACATAGTCTGTATCCAGTCTCACATGGCTCTGAAACTCTGCCATTGACCTCTCTGCTCGTCAGCAGCGCGCTTCCTTCTTCTTCCTTTTTCCCCCAGGTGAACCGGAAATACCACTTTCTCTGGGGTCATTACTCCTCAAAGGTAACCAAAATTACTTTTTAGCTTTTTAAAACACTGAAACAATGAAATATCTTTTAAGGCACATATTTTAACTATAACATATTTATGCATTTTAACTTATTTAATTCTAATTCACCTCCATGTAATATGAACTTAACTATGACAACTGAATATTAATCAGGCGTCCTATTAATAACTCAAAATAATTACACTTTTTAAGGAGAGAAATAAAGGAAAATATAACTGATATCTATCAGGTTTTTACATTTATTTTAAATTCTGACCCTTTATAACAGCACTGTTTATATGGCCCACAATATGGGAAAAACTGTTGAGTATTAAAGAATTGCTCAAAATATTGGTGATCAAGCAAATCTATTTTAACTATTAAATAAAGACAAAATCTGGCAAATAATCTTCACTCTGTTGTATTCTTAGTGTATGTGACAGATAGTTGCTGAATTATTATGCATTTAATGATCTTTTTAGTGCCAAAGGTTTGGCATAACTGAGTACTACTATACATTGTTATCATTAACATTATCATGAAACCTCAAACTGAATTATGAATCAACATCTTAACTTCTTAAGACTGTAACTAAACACACCATGACTGTTAAACCAGTTTTCCTACAGTGGCAGTGAGCATGTGATCAGGTTTTCAAAAGAGGCAGTGTCACTTCTGGTTGGCCAATCAAAGGCAGGCTTGTCTCTGAAAAGTGAAGAAAGGACTGAGATTCTTTTCATTCAGTACGACAATTTGAACAAGATGACATCTCCAAAGTTTGTTTTCTACCTGACATGTTTGTGCTTTGGAAAAACTGGTGAGTTTTCTTTTTCTCTGTAATTTGAATAGTTTTAAGTGTATGGCCACTCCTCATGGCATTGCTTCTGATATTTCTTTATGTTTTTCATGTGTTTGTGTTTGCTTTGTCTGTCCTATCACCTCAGCTCAGACAACTGATGTGAAATTCTCCTCATCTGTTCAGCAAGAGAGTGGTTTTATATCAGCTACAATTGGGGATGACTTGACTTTGCAATGTTTCTATGAAGGTGATGTTGCAGCAAGGTTTTACTGGTATAAGCAAACTCTGGGGGAGAAACCAAGGCTCATCTCTACTTTCTACAAGTATGAAACAAATGGAGTTTTTCACGATGAATTCAAGAACAATCCACGCTTCACACTGGAAACTGAAATCGGTAAAAATCACTTGAAGATAACAGATTTGCAAATTTCAGACTCAGCTACTTACTACTGCGCATGTAGCTATTCATACAAGTTTGAATTTGCAGGAGGTACAATTATTTACGTGAAGGGTTCAGGTTTGAACGTCCCAGCTTTGGTCCATCAGTCAGCGTCTGAGACCATCCAGCCAGGAGGCTCTGTGACTCTGAACTGTACAGTACACACTGGGAGCTGTGATGATGGAGAACACAGTGTTTACTGGTTCAAAAACTCTGAAGAGTCTCATCCAAGACTCATTTACAGCCATGGAGGCAGGAATGATCAGTGTGAGAGGAAACCTGACACACAAACACACACCTGTGTCTACAACCTGCCGATGAAGAGCCTGAATCTTTCTCATGCTGGGACCTACTACTGTGCTGTTGCCTCATGTGGACACATACTGTTTGGAAACGGGACCACGCTGGACTTTGAGCGTAAGTAACTTCTAACTGAAGCTGACTCATTCATTTTTCGGTATAATGGGCTACTACCTATTGACACTTAAATTCTGTAATGTCTCCTGGTGTATGTCTCTTTACAGACGAGCTGGACTCTATTGTCTTAGTGTATATCTTGAGTGGAGCTTTGGCATTCACCACCATCCTGAATGTTTTACTGTTTTTTTTACTGTGCATGATCACCAAGAGAAACAGCTGCAAATGCACAGGTACTGTAACTATTCTTTGTCACTTAAAGCGTGTACTCACATTACACAGCATTATAACAAGGGAACTTTTCATTCTTTTTCAGAGTCTCATGCAAGAGTATCAGCTCCCTCCACAGTGAATGCAGAGGTAGTTTTTGTTCAGATTAACTATTGTATTACCATTTTTATAGCACAATATTTTTGGACATAGTTTTGATTTCTCTCAAATACTATATTGTGGTTTATATTTTACTATCAGGGTGATCAAGGCGAAGAAAGCATCCATTACGCAGCTGTAGGACAACACGAGGTCAACAGATCTAGAAGACAAAGGGACAACAGCAAGTCTGAATGTGTTTATTCAAGTATAAAGCAATAGAGCTGTATGTTTTTCTTTTTGTGTAACAAGACTAATAAAGGCTTATACAGAAGAAGAGGGTGCAACGAGATTATGTAATGAAGAGCGAACCAGTCAAAGTTTAAACAAAAGAAACCAATGGATGTATAATAATGGAGAGCACACCGGACAATGAAAAGAGAAAGTTTTGAACAACTAATATTACAGCTGTGTATGTGCTCTTAGAAGAACTCTGGTAACAGCCCTAGCATGTTAAAAGCCACCCGGAGATGGTAAAGAGAGCTTGCAGTGACCTATGCAGTCACGGTAGGCCTGTGTCTTATTTGCTCAATCTGTTTTCAGTGTACTTCGTCACATTTACTATTAAAACTACCCTAAAAGCTTTTTTTGTGATAGATTTTTGAAATGTTTTGGCATTTCCACTCAGGTTTTGTTATGTTCAGAATCATCTGAATCCAACAGGAGAAGGAGGATCTTGCCACCAGCAATGAAAACTAGTGCAGAGAGGGGCAAATTCACAAAGAATGTATTGCGGCCGTTGTTAGCACCATGAATTTTGGATCATTTGCAACCGCTCTTTGCACTATCTCAAGGTCCAATTCACAGTAGATATTGCACTTGATATTACAGCACAAACTCACCCATAAAATTTTGCAGCTGATTGCAGTTTGCCTTTTTTTGCATCTGATTGAAATTACCCATGTGGCAAAGTACAAATGTTGCCTTTGTGCCATTTCTTTAAGGAATTTGAAGCTGACAGCCACTTACTACTATACAAATAGCTTTTGAATTTTGCAGAAGGCACTTAGGTGAGTAGAAAGGGTTCAGGTTTAAATGTCCCAGCTTCGGTCCATCAGTCAGCATCTGAGACCATCCAGCCAGGAGGCTCTGTGACTCCAAACTGCACAGTACACACTGGGAGCTGTGATGAAGGAGAGCACAGTGTTCCCTGGTTCAAAAAGCTCATTTTTTCTGTCGGCCACTGTAATAAGCAGCTCCTCTATGAGCAAACAAATAGTATCAGAAAAACACTGATTTTTAATGTGAAACTGCTTCATTCAGGTTTTTTTTTTACCAGTTTAAATCACCCGATTAGTTTGTTTTGGAGAGGAAAACACCTCTGCGGATAATTCAGCTCCCCATTAAAAAACTCCTTAACATCTTTAAAATTATCAGTGAAAAAAGGTGATCACAGCTTAGCAGGTGCTGAGCTAGCGGCCTTTCCGACATGCCAACCAGCATTGGAGACACACTTGTTTGTAATGTGAAATTGCTTTATTCACTTGTTTTAACCTATTTAAATCGCCGGGTCTGTTCGTTTTGGAGAGGAAGGGATCCCTGCAGATAACTTGGCTCTCAGTAAAAACCTCCTGAACAATAAGCACTGAAGGAATCCTAACCGGGAATTCAGGAATGGCACATGGGAAAAGTTTCAGCTGGTTGCAATCGGCAATCCTCACCACTAGATGCCATTAAATCCTACACACTGTTCATTTAATTAGACAGGACCACATAATTGTTACTCTAAAAGTGTAATGCAGACATATCGTAAATATATTTTTATCTCAGTATGAATAATGTAAAGCCTCATCATGCAGTGATCTGATTAAACAGGCTTTTCTACAGACAACATAAATAAGTGCAATGATTTTGGCATGGACCTTGTTAAAACAAACTAATTCCTACTATCTCTGTGACAACAGGTTGCAATAGGCTTCCTTGTGTCTGGTGCCATCATAGCTACTGTACTGAGGGCTTCCACAATCTTACTATAATAACAAAAACTCTGTCTGTGTGTCTGTCTGTTCCACGTTTTTCTCCCCACTGACTTGGTCAATCCATGTGAAATTTGGCACAGTGGTAGAGGGTCATGGGAGGATGCGCATGAAGCAATATTACATCAATTGGCCAAAGGGGGGCGCTATAACAGCCGATTGAAATTGCAAACTTTGAATGGGCATATCTCATGCCCCGTATGTCGTAGAGACATGAAACTTTGCACAGAGATGCCTCTCCTCATGAGGAACAAATTTGCCTCAAGAACTCATAACATCTGGTTATATAGATTTTCTGCAATTTTGAATTTTTTGAGAAACACTTAAAATCGATCTCTTTGTAGGAAGTTTGACCGATCTGCATGAAACTCGGTGAACATAATCTAGGGACCAATATCTAAAGTTCTCTCTTGGCAAAAGTTGGAAAACTTACTAAAACTGAGCTTTTATAAGGCAATGAATATTGCGGAGGGCATGGCTCATCACATAAAGGTGTATAACATCTCAAGGGTTTCTCTGATCACCACGCAACTTTGTAGGCATATGACCACACATAATCTAAAGGGGACCCCTCCATTACTGACCCCATCAAACAAAATGGGGGCGCTAGAGAGCTCATTTCTTATCTAGGCCTAACCGCCATATCGATTTTTACTAAACTTGGTAGATATGTAGAACAGGACGCCTCAAGGTGACTGGAGAAATTGAACTCTAATTGATTAAATGGGTGGCGCTATAACAACAGAAAAATGCTTAAAAATGGCTAAAACCCGACCGATCGCTGTGGCTCCCCCTGTGGACCAATGTTGTTATTTTTAAAATTTTTTGTATGATTAAGTCATGGTATGGTATGCTGTACAAAATCACAGAAACTGTCAGTGTGTCATTCTGTCAGTCTGTCATTCTAAACTGTCAGTGTGTCATTCTGTCAGTCTGTCATTCTGTCTGTCCCACGTTCTTCTACTCACTGACGTGGGCAATCTATGTGAAACTGCACATAGGCATTGAGGATTGGCATAGGTAGAAGGTGACAAGCCACCATGGACTAGTTGTATATGAAAGTGCAAAAATGAAATCATTGTGTGTGTAAACCAGTACTGCTGGCTAAAATTTAGTGATGCTCTGTGCTGAGCTAGTGTGACACTTTGAACTTGATGTGCATGTGTGTGCACCAACAAACCACAAAAGGTTATTTTCAAGTGTGGTGAGCTAAATATGAACTAATGAAAAAAATGGAGCTCAGTGGGTGTCCTTTACAAATAATTTGGTTATATGAAAATCAGTGAAATCATATTGAGAGATATACCATTGTACCATTGTACAATTCTCTTTCTGCTCTGTGGTTTCTAGGTATGAGTGTCTCAGATCATTTCCAGAAAGCATCTGGGAGGAAGTCACTTTTTTACATAGACATTGCAGAGTGTAGGGGGCTCAATACAGTAATATAATAACTGTTTCAATGTACAAAAGGGTATGTGGATGTTTTGAGACACACCTGAAGTATTGATTAAGACAAAGTTCATGAGAATGATCCTCTCACTGTGAACAGTTTTCAGTGGAAGTCATTTCTCCCGTCTGAACAAAAACTCTGACAGTTTATTGTATGGTGTGTGGCAGTAAAAACCCAGCCAGAACTTCTTAAGCTCACTGATTAACATGTTGTTTCTCGTGTGCCTAAGTGTAAAAACCCAATCAAGTTAAGTACAAACTTCTCCACTTATTCTAAATAAGAAAGCAGATTACTATATTTCTAAAAAAACTTCCTTAAAATACGTTTTCACTACTGAAAGATGGTCTTTTACAAAATGAGGCTGTTTTTGCAGTAGAAAGAGGTGGAAAATGCTTTTGGAATTGGAACTATGTGACCAGAGAGAAAAGAGAAAAAGGGCTGTGGCACTTGCTTTTGCTCAGGCTACCAAAATGTCTTGCACCAAACCAGACCGATAAACCCTCACCCTAGTGGGTGATGTGCTGCAAGTTGAGACTTGAGATGCACCATTGAGGACTTGGCTCAGATTCTGGAGTTACTCTCTTATCCTGAAGCATCCTCAAGGAATCTAATCCCGTTTGATTTGGCGGTGGGAACCTCTTGCGACCACATGCCTTTGCTGATGTTGACCCCAGTGGGATTTGAACCCTGGACCTTCCGCAGGGGAGATGAATGCTCTAACCACTACACTAGGAAACCCCTGAAAGAGTAAGCTAAAATATGTTCTTGAAAACATTTGAGGTGAGATATAGGCAACTGAGGAATGCAATCTTGGTTTATATTTTATCAACACTGCTTTGTTTTTGTGTTTCATCATTCCACCTATGTTTTAACAATACAGGGAACAGTATGGCATCAACTTCCTGTTTACACACTCTCGTATTACAACCAAACAGCGCACTAAAATATGCATCTGAGGACATTTTAGGGTCATCAGCTGGGTACCCTCCTTCCCTGGTATTTCGATGATAGGCCAACCACACCTCCAGAGAGCTCATGAGCAACATCTGGAGTGCCAGGTGCAGCCCAGTCCTCCTGCCGATGCTGTCATTTTGTGCCCCAAGTGGGGTTTTCCCTCTTAATCCAGAGCTACTGGCTTTTCTAGTTGACCTCTAATGGGATCCAACCATGTGGATGAATGTATTTTTACCAGTAATATTCATCTTTGAGATTTCTGCCTCTAATAAGAGTAATCAGAATTTGGTAAGTGATGCTCACAAGATTAAAAAACAAATCAATTAAAAAATTTAGCAGAAGCATATCTGTCCAGAAATAGTGTCTATGTTGCAGGTGTAAGTGGAACTATGTACTTTTTTACTTTTCTTCCCCCCCACGCCAGCGACAGCTGCGGCTTGAGACATTATATTTTTGGGCTGTCTGACCATCCATCCATCCGTCTCATTCTGGTGAACATGATGGGCTCTAGTTTCCCGGCGCAGTGCAGGGTGGCGCAGGGTGGCGAACCCCGCGCAGAGCTAGTTTCGAGTAGCGCAACCCGAGGCGCGCTCAGTTTGGTAGTTTGGCAGACCGAGGTGCGCTGAGATGGGTGTGGCGGCGCAGCAGGGGGAGGTGTCGACAGATCCAGCTTGGCGCAGTGACAGTTTCGTGCCAAAAGGCTTCGCCGAAGGTACGCTAAAAGCTCGCCAGCCGAAACCAGGCCTACTGTCAGCGCAGGCGGAGCACAGCCGGTGTAAGCCGAAGTTTGGCTGACCGGCAGACAGTGCACACACGTCACCAAAACCTCACAGGCAGGTTTCCAGAATATCAGGCACATTAATAATGCAATAAATAGCCACAAAACCACTATTCAATGCAACTATCTGCAATCAGCACATAAATGTATCTCTATATCGACTGTCCCGTCACATCTGATGTCAGATCAAAGGG
This sequence comes from Epinephelus moara, assembly GCF_006386435.1. Taxonomy (NCBI): domain Eukaryota; kingdom Metazoa; phylum Chordata; class Actinopteri; order Perciformes; family Serranidae; genus Epinephelus; species Epinephelus moara. Next base: position 10,921,240 of record NC_065522.1, on the reverse strand, counting down.
GATTGGCACCGTTTGGCACGTTTGGCACGCGTAATGGAAACCCAACCTGATTTGATTAACACAGCTGCAAACTAATGAGTTCACATCCCTCTCAGCCAACCACAAACAGCCACAGCATCAGATAGGGAGTATATATTCAGCATCTGTCATCTTAGAAAAGTCAAAAGAAAAGAAACAGAGTGAGACTGCGAGAGAGAAAGAGAGAGCGCGCGCGCACGAGAGAAACGCAACATTGATTTACAATTGTGGTGACCTCCTCCCAGGCTACCTTTGCATCATCAGCCCGTGGAGGTCTGCTCGCAGTTCCGTATATTCGGACACTGCGAGCTTGGACCTCCCGGACCAAAACATCAGTTTCCTCCTGGGAGAAGTTTGGCCGTCTGACGCTGCTGCTCTCTTCTGCCATGGCGAATTGAGTAAACTCTCATTACGCCTTCGCGCGGCGCATTTAAGGGCGAGGAGAGGGGCTCATTTGATTGGTGTGATGTGTGTAAAACCCACTCCACGCCTTCTCTCCTCCCTCTTTCAGACTTGCGCAGGTAGGAGGGACGGAGGTGGGAAAGAGGAGTAGCTGCGCCAGGCGCATGGTGTGCCAAACTTGCAAAATCTGCCTGGCCACACCCAGTTGGCGAAGCGCAGGTGCGCTGCGCCCCCGCCTCGCCCGGTCTGCGAAACTAGAGCCCATTATCTCAAGAAGGCCTAGAGGGAACTTCTTTAAATTTGGCACAAACGTCCACCTGAACTCAAGGATGAACTGATTCAAACTTGGTGGTCAGAGGTTACTGTGACCTGATCCATCGCATTCTTGTGAATGTAATATCTCAAGAATGCCTTGAAGGAATTTTCTCCAATTTGGCGCAAACATCCACTTGAATGCAAGAATGAACTGATTAGATTTTGGTGCTCAAAGGTCATTGTGACCTCAATCACATGTTTTTGTCCATAACTCAAGAATTCATTCGCTAATCATGACAAAATTTCACACTAATGTCTAACAGGACAAGATGATGAAGTGATGATATTTTACATTCAAAAGGTCAAAGGTCAACTTCACTGTGACATCATAATGTTCTGCAAAAACAGTTGTCTTCACCACCATTACTCAGGTTTAGCAGGGGAGACATTTGGTCAGATACTGAATTTGCAACACATAACTCGGGTGTCCACCTTGGAACTTTGCTGATTGTATAGATCATCTGATTTGTGTGAAGCATCCATGTCCTAGAATTTGTAGCTTTTCTGCAGCAACATCCATATTTAGAAGCACTGTCATGGCCCCATGTGAGTCTGGACAGACATAGATGAAAACTGAAACTTGATTGGTTGGCGGTGACATACGTTAAAACTTTCTTGCACTAATTGTAGTTTTATTATCTACAGTATTCTAGTTCTCCAGTTGGCTCACCTCATATAGGTCAGTGCAACCAAGTGCTAGTGTACTATAGTGCAGCTGCTGTTACATATACATATATATATATATATATATATATATATACATATGTATATGTTGTTTTTTTTGTTGTTGTTTTTTTTTTTGATCCATTACCAATACCCACATTTTCTCTCTTACCAGCCTTTTGCATTTAAACACACATTCAGTTTGAGGTCATCTGTCCCTTTGATAATTCAACAAAAACAAAAACTTGTTTGAACATTCTTCTGGAAAGTTTGCATCTAAATTGCAGTTTCCATTTTGCCACCCTCATTGTGGTTTACCTGTGTGTTGCCATGTAATATCAATGGGGTCATGACTTATTGTCTCTTTACAAAGAACAAGCATAGTGTGACAACAAATCATCAAACTATTTTAAACTCTGCTGACACTGATGTAAAAACAGGCCAGGATGAAGGGGTTTTTGGCTTTAGTGTGAACCAGCCAATCGTGTTCTGCAAGACCTGGCATATGTGGCTGAATGTAGGACAAGGGGTGAATCTCTTTAGTCTACTGTTGCTTCAGTAAGTCAGAACAGCTGTGGAGAAGAAGTCGGATCAGTGAAGCAGACAAGATGCTGTTCTTTGTGAATGTTTCCCTGCTCTGGTCTCTGTGTAAGTAGCAAACATCCACTTATAAAACATTTTCATTAGCATAATCACACAGAGAAGCTGATTATATTGTGTTTGTGTATTTCAGGTGCGGCACAGTTAAGTGAAATCTCTCAGCCTGTTCGTTTCCAAACAGTGAAGCTCGGAGACTCGGCTACCATTGAATGTCACATAAGAAGTGAGCTGAAAAAAAGGGTGTGGTACAAATTCACCACAGGGAAAGGACTACAGCTTGTGGCAGCATTCAATTTTTTCTTTAATCGGAGTATATTTGCTGATGATTCTCATCACCATTATTCAGTCAAATTTGACAAAATCAACAGTCATCTGAGCATATCCGAAACAACATGGGAAGACGCTGGAACATACTTCTGTGGAGTCATGCACTTGAACAAAATTCAGTTTGGATCAGGGACCTTTCTGATGCTGAAAGGTATTTATTTTCTGTAGTTAATTATAGTAACAACCTAGTCGCCAGAAGAAAATGTTGGCATTGTACATTATGGTATACCATGGACACATTACATTTGTATATTTCATACATATCATATAAATGTTTCTAAAGTGACATAGTATATTTGGGGTCAGATGGCAAGACACCTGCCAAGCCGCAGGCCACTGCTGACCAACAATCAAAACTGGTTGTGCTTTTCCAGCTGCTTCTTAGACCCTGAACATAGGCGTTTTTTAGGGACCTGCCGCTGTTCTTCCATCTGGGATAGTGCCATGAAAAGCAGTTGTTTTTTACTGGACATTGCTGTGTTTCCTGATGAAACAGTGGCACCAGCTGTCTTTTAGCGGGTATTTCAAGCCAAAACACGTTTTCCGAACCATAACCAAGTGGTTCTTGTGCCTAAACTTTATAATAATGTACAAATGTAACCTATCCATGTTTGGCTACATTTTTTCTAGCGATTAGGTTGTCAAAGCGATCTTATTGCTCAAGGTCATTTCAGTTGAATGTAAACATAATGTCCCTTGATTTCTCTCCCAAGGTGTGAACATAATCAGTGACTCTTCAATCCAGCAGTCGAAGTCTAAATCAGTCCAGCCAGGAAACTCAGTGACTCTCAGCTGTTCTGTTCATACAGGTCACTGCGCAGCAGAACATACTGCTGTCATGTGGCTGAAAAACTCTCATCATTCTGCTCCACAAATGATTTACTCCTCTGGGAATAAGATCTGCCAGAAGACAGGGAGTGGAGACTCTACCTGTGTGTACAACCTTCACATGGGGAACCTCAGCTCTGATGATGCTGGAACCTACTACTGTGTTGTGACTTCATGTGGACGGACGCTGTTTGGGAACGGGACCAGGATTTATATTTACAGTAAGCCAGAAATGATAAATACAAATTTACAAGTGTTGATTTTGCAGTAACGAAATAGTGTAGTTGACAGTGCCTTGAGCCCCACAAACAAATTGCTACTTACTTTTACTGTCTTTAGACCTGTTGCCACACGTCAAATCAAATAATGCTGCTAACCTACCGTTTAAATCCAAGGCAAGCTAGAGCTGAAATTAATGGATCATTCTTTTAGTCAATCAGCAGAAAAACGTGAGTGTTTGAGAGTGCTTTGGAGGCGCAGCAGTTTTTCAGCTGACACTTTGCATCTGGTTGCTATGATGCAGTATATCAGCGGAAGCAACCATATCGGCACAAGGTAGACAACTGACCCTGGATGAGGGGAAGACTGAGGCATGCAGGGAGAGAGGACAGACCCGCCAGCCTGTGTGTGTTCATGAGAGGAAACAAAATATTTATAGAGTATATTAACGTATTCGTCATTGAAAAGCATTTTTACCCAAAGTTGAACATTTTACAACTCTTGGCGGTGAGAGATATTAAAAGCCTAACCAATAGTGCTCAGTGCAAAATTCATGCCCAGCGCCTCGCCATACTACTGGCATTTGTAGTGCAGTGTGAATATGTGATGCCTGACCTCTGTTTATAAAAATGGAGGACATTGCACTGCATTTTTTTTTGTATTAAAAATCGAAATGACGCACTGTTTGTTTGCCTCTGTTCATCGCAGACGCTGCTGTCACCAGACCAGCTGAACTGAGTCCAACCATTATTGCACTTATGTTGTCGAACATCATTCTTGGGATTGTAACACTCGTTCTTATATGGACACTTTGCAAGAGACAGAAGAGAGATTCCACAGGTATTTAAAGTCATATTAACAGCTGTATATCTGCAGCACAATCAGATCCTTATGCAGTAACCACAACTGACTTATCCTTGTTTCCTCAGAGGCAATCGATGGATCATCTGAAGGCAATCAGGTAAGAATTTGTCTCAGCACCCACAGTGTTATATGTCAGCTGTATATGACCTTTCTGTTGATTTGCACATCTTTCTGTGTCTAGCCTTCAGAAGTTATTTATTTTCATTTTCATTCCTCACAGAGTGATGCAGTTACCTATGCAGCTGTGCGTTCTGCCCCAAGAAGCCTCCACCCAAAACGAGCTACAGAGAAATACAGTGGAGACTCTGTAGTTTATTCTGACATCAAATACTGTCACCAGAACCGAGAAGTTTCCTCTGGGCAGGGCAGACACACCAGGGAGATTGAAGGCTGATGGAGTTGGAATGCCTTGCTATCAAATGTATGCATTACTGAGTCGGAATTTGTCTGGCATCATGATGTATGATATTAATGTTTCTAAATAACACATGATTTGTTTCACTATTTTACCTGCTTTTTTTTTTTAACTTGTCATTTTTCTGTGGTTTCATCAAAAAGTGAACTACTGTGTCAGGCCACATCACAAATCAAGCTGTCAAAGGTTGACAATCAAGTGTTGAATTAGGTGCTCGTATGGCGGTCATATTTGGTTTGTAGGGACAGGTGAGTACACCAGTATCTGCATTTGTGTCTGTTCAACCAACTAAATTACCTGTATTCATATCTATATTAGGATAAACGGGGTGTGAGTGGGTGGAGCTTACAGTGAAAATGGGTGGGGTTTAACCAGAAGTTGTTATTTCAAGCCTGAAATTGATATGGGTTGATAAGAAGATGCTATATTTATTATTTATCAGAAAACAATTTACAGAACAGCCTCGGAATTGAGCTTAAGGTTATTTTTGATCACAAGACTAGAAGTCTGAATATACCTACCCAAATGAGGATTTTCCTTCATCACGAGTACGGATATTGATGCATTTTACTCAAATACTCGTACTCTTAAAACATATATTATCTGTACCGAAAACTCGCTTCATTCAATAATTCAGCTTAACCCCCCAAGCTGTAAGCAAAAGGCTACTGGGTGATGCAAAATGCATCATTTTGTATCATGGGAGAGAGCTAGTGACACAAGGGGCAACTTAACACTGTTCATCTGCACACACTCCCCACACCGCAGTGACACAGAGCTGGTCGAAAATCGGAAAAGCATCACTTTGATGCAAGACATAATAAACCAGTACTGTGGATGTCATAGACTTATACTCTTATGACTAATAGATGGGAAAAAAGTTTAACATTTGCAGTAAAGTGTTCCTTAAAGGTTAATTTATGGTTAGCAAAGGTGTGGTCTGACAAAGCAAGCAGTAACTGAGACACCTCGTTGGTTTTAAAGGTCCATTCTACCAAAATTACAGGAAACTATTCTCACCAGAGACAGCTGGTATAAATGGGCTAGTATAAATGGACCCCTGCCTATCTTCTCCAATAAAGATGAGAAAATTATTAAATTAAAGAAAATATTAAAATATTAGTTATTGAACCTTAGAACTGATTGTTTTTGGTGGAACCTATAGCAGCAACAGCACTAAAATAGTCACAAAAATGCAGGATTTATCAAAATGGGCTGATTTTTAAAGCCCATGCTCCTAGAATCAGCTTCCAATCATTGTTGTCACATTGTGAGTGACAGGTGTCGTGACAAGCCCCCTTGATTTACTGTCCAGTTGGGCTAAATTAATTCAGCCCAGGCCACTGACTTTTGGCCAATGCGTACAGTGAGGGCCTGCCTGCTGTTACTGTAGTGGGAGAGTGACTGCTGAGTCTTGCGAACTGTGTTAGCATCATACTGAATGAGGTGGTGGAGAGAGAGAGACAGAGAGACAGAGAGAGAGAGAGACAGAGAGAGAGAGAGAGAGAGAGAGAGAGAGACAGAGAGAGAGAGAGAGCTTTAATTCTCTAGTTTTGTTGTAGTGCATTGTTACTGTAACCTGGTACTGTATCTTGGTGTGATGTTACTGTTACTGCAGCTGAACTACTGATCAGTATAGGCCATAGGTCTAATGCGTTAGCCCTCCCACCCAATTTCACCACGAGCCGCTACTGATTCTCACATAAACTTCTTAGTGTCTGGTTTTGGTTTAATATGCCAAAAATGTCTTTCCAAAAACAAAATTGTGGTCACCTAAAATAATTCACAGACCTCCCTGTTTGGGGGCTATCTCTTTAGTGTAAAAGCTTAGAATAAAAAAAGTGTTCACAGCTAGATCTATGGAACAACAAAAGTAATTTTTCAAAGCTTTTAGCAACGCAAACAAATTATATTCACTTCCATCATATGAAAGTACATGAAAGTACAGTTGCACCACAAAACAAAAAGATGTATATTGTCACAGTGGGCACTTCTTACCTGCCATACATGGCATTTGATGATGGCATCATCAGATGGCATGAATGGCCCTGGATGTTGAAGGTTTTAGTAAATAGTTACTATTCATGCTAACATAATGAAGTGAGGAGTTGCAGAACAAAAAAGATTCACACACACACTTACGCTGGGGGCTCCACAAATTACATGAAACAGAAAAAGCTAAACTTAAAGCACAAAGTAATCAACAGCAAGTGTTGTTGTCAAACGTGCGGTTTTAGTCTTCAAAGTCTCTGTGTGTAGCCAAAGAAAAAGCTGTAATAAACAACATCGGCATAGACGTGCTCAAAAATCCCCTTCGATCTATTAATACCTCCTCTAACCAGAAATGTGAGCGGAGGGTGCAACCTTTACACTAGCCAGCTCTGTGCTTTAGACTTCTGTTCTGACTCCTGTGGTGAATAAGGTGCGAACTACTGTGAACAGGTTTCTGCTGGTGGAAACTTAAGTCCTAGTTAAACACAGGAAGACTGGCCTGTGGCCGCCAGACCACAGCATACAGCTGCTCAGACAGAAGCTACGACAAACAAATAAGAAGTCATTTTAAAAGGGCAGCTGTGGAAAATTGGGGTCATGTCTTAAATGCAGATAAATGCAGGCCGAATGGTCAAAGTTGTATCATGCAACAGGGAAGTAAGAGAGGAGAGAATCATCTTACGTAGTGCTCCTCTCTGAGTAATTCACTGCCTTACTCAAGTGGTGCATACGTCCTTCACTGTCATCTGGCAGTCTCTCAGAATCTTCTCTGTGTTTTTTAATCATCAAGGAAGCCATACGACTTGGGATAAAGCCAGATTTGTAGGCTGCATGCATTGTCAAATCCCACAAATAATTCCCTTCTGACTGTAGAGATACATCCACGGGAACACATTTTTCATGTTTCAAACCCTGCGTGCTTTGCACAACTGTTATTGTCTTTTGTTAGTTGTGTATGACCATGAAAAGGTGCTGTGTGTAACTCTGGAGAACGGTGCTGAGGGTCATTCCCGGGTTGTCAAACACTGATACTTTGGGTTCAGGGGCGCAGTGTCAGGAAAGGCAAATCAAGGAAATGTTTGGGGGCCCCAATAATGAAAGGCCCCCTGATGGCCACTCATATTAACACATTTTCCAGTGACAAATATAACCTCCAGAACCCTCTATGAGGGGCCCTTAGACAGACAGAGAGTGTATGTGGGATGATGGTGTCAGTGAGGCTGCAGTTATCAGAGACGAGAGTAAGTTAAATATAGCGGTGCAATGTGTGTCCAGTTTAGGGTGTTAGTCCGTGGAGAACTGCCACAACTTGTCAAGACCCAAGCCAAGCTCCCACGTCCTCCTTACCACCTGCTGATTACAGTGAAGTGGGCTAGCCCCAAAGTTAGTGAGCAAGTTAGTCTTCCTTTTGAGCCTGAGCAGGCTTGTTTAAGGTGGACCATCTGTTCTCATTGTTGTGACAATCTCAGTCACTCTGAAAAAGATAATAGAGACATGTCTGGCAGCTGAGTCTCACCTGAGTTAAGAAGGCAAATATTGATTCCAATTCAAAATTTATTGTTGAATTGTCATTGTTGGGTTAGGTTTTACTTATTATGTGAAATTGTTATGTCAATTTGTTAATAGTTTTTACAATATACTTTCTGTTAAGTATACTTTAAACTGGTAACAGTTCATATATTGTTTAATTTCAAGTATGAAATGAAAAAAACTGTTGAAACTGTTGATTTTACTGTACCATTTTGTGTACTCAGAATGCCTTTTTATTGGGGTGTGAGGCGTGCAAGTGGGGGCAGGGCCTCGGGCTCCTTTAGGGTCAACACTTTTGGGTTGGTAATCACCCAAACCACCAACCGAAAGCATCCGTATCCAGTGTTGAGCAGTAACACGTTATTAGTAACACGTTACAGTAACGCCGTTTGTTTTGGCAGTAACTAATACACTCACGCATTAGTTTTTAAATTCAGTAACTCAGTTACCGTTACCAAATGGTGCGTTACTCCATTATTTTTGTCCAGGTTTTAAAACAGCGCACAGCATGCAGTATTCCTTCACAAACTGAAATTGCCTTTCACTAAAACATTTTAGCCCTAAACAATAACAGATAGTCAAGTCAGATAGAGGTATATGAACAATTCTTACCAGAGCATCTTAATGAAACACATATCTCACCATCTCTGAAGTCACTGTCAACCTGCTGATTTTTAGTCCCAATAACGTTATATCCAGTGATGTGATATCCATTGTTATCCCGAGGAAGCTTTTGGGCTGCAGGGCTGAGTTTCCCAAAACATGATCCTTCTTAGCAACATTGTCTTCTTTGTGGCTTAGAAAAATTACACTGCAAAAAAGAAAAGCACCTAGCGCCCTCTAGCGTCCCCACTCAGTCATCTACAGCCAGAACATACTCAGAGTATAAATGACACTAGTGTGCATGCATCAAGGTCATGCCGTGATGGCGACCTAAGACAAGAGTCCTAAGTTGGGGGGGGGGGGGGGGGGGTAACTAAAAAAGTTACTTTTCTCAGTTTTCTAAAGTAACTGAGTTACAAACTGAGTTACTTTTTAATGAAGTAACTAATAACAGTAACTAGTTACTATTTTTCAGTAACTAGCACAACACTTTCTGTATCCAAGAACCTGGGAATGACATTGCATTAGTATTTGATAACCTGGGACGCATTTTCAACGTTCCCCGGTTGTCAAATACAGACATTTTCTTATACCTTCAGTGTGTGATACCTGTGGAAAAGGCACCTTTCGCCATCTTTGTGGGACACACCTATGTATATGGGAAACACAACTGTCTGCAGTGGGAAACTCATTGTACCACATGGTAAAAATTGTCAGTCGCAGTTATTTTGGGGCAACACAACTACTTGTATTGGTTAGGTTTAGAAAAAACATGTTTTGGGATGTAGAAACGTCACAGTTTGTATTTAATTTAACCCAAAACTGTATTTTGAGGGGCGGCACGGTGATGTAGTGGTTAGCACTGTCGCCTCACAGCAAGAGGGTTCAATCCCAGGAGGGAGCCCTTCTGTGCGCAGTTTGGAGTTTTTCACAGTCCAAAGACATGCAGGTTAATTGGCAACTCTAAATTGCCCATATGTGTGAATGGTTGTCTGTCTCTATAGCCCCTTCTACACTGCCAGATTTTCGGCGAATGTTGGGCAATTTTGCAGGCAAGCTGCGAGCGTTTAGACACACAGAGCTGGATTGGCGAGTTGATCCGAGGTGCCCAATTTTCCCCCATGCAGGGTAGTCATATTGGCGGAACCTTTTTGGTTTAAAAAGAACGAGGCGCCCTTCCACAACAGGAGGAGCTGTTGATGACTTGTGGGAGGAGCTGGCGGTGGACTAACAGGAAACAGCTGATAGCAGGAATGAGCAGCTAGTAGCAAGAGGGAAACGCAAACCTGAAAGACACTGTAAAGATGAGCAGCTGGGGAGACAAGGAATTGCGCGCCCTCCTTGCCCTCGCAAATGAAGAGGCCATTTACCATCGGAACGGTGAAGAACAGGCCGACTTACGAGAGAATCGCTGAAGGACTGACCAGCCCATGTCACTGTTTATGTCACACGCTGAGCTACACGTTTTGTTACTTGCTCACGCCCCCCATTTCCCAGAAAAAGGCGCACTCTGTATAAACAAAAGTAGGCAGGTGGCATTTTGCTGCACTCCCCGATTTTGTTTTTATACTGTCAATGCTGAAAAAAGACTGATTGGGCTTTCTTGCAAATTTGCACAATTCCTATTTAAAAAAGGGCTTGTATGTCAGCCCTGTGATAGTCTGGAGACCTGTCCAGGGTGTACCTTGCCCTTGCTCAATATCAGCTGGGATAGGCTCTAGCCCCCCCGTGACCCCCAAGAGGATAAGCAGTTAAGACAATGGATGGATGGGTGGATGTATTTTGAGTGAGTCAGTACATGAGGGACAGATGTATGTTAGGTAACATTTTGTGAAAATAGCATTGACTTTTGGTCTCACACAGGAATTGAACAGCGATCTTCAAAGCCCTCAGAGAGACGCCAAAAGTTGCCTTTGGTGTCGGTGACACACGTCAAGGGGCGTGACCAGGTGTCAGTATTTGATGACCTGGGAGTTAGACTCAAAAATCCAATATCTTTCACCAGAGTTACATACAGTGTTTTTAAGCCTTTTACTTATTGTTAAAAAAAAGGTCTTTTCCAACACCAGAGATTACTGTCTTGGTGTTTGGACTTGTGTTTGGTGTTTGGAAAAAGCCATTCATGTTCTTAACTGTGAATCAACTTGCAGAACTTTAGAGAACAAGATTGTGGTTCCTGATTATGTTATTTTAAAGTCTTAAAGTTTCCTATCTACACTTCTGTGGCAAATAGTTATGAAATAAAACATTTTAAGCAGTTATAACTCGTTAGTATTTTGCCCACAAGTTGTGGATTACACCTCTGAAGAACCAGAGTTGCCAGGGTAGGGGCCAATGAGCATGTGATCACTGTTTCCAAAATAGGACCGTCTGATTGGCCAACAAACCCAGTCTTCTCTATGAAGAGTGGAGAATGTACAGAGATGCAATTCATTCATCAGAGCACTTGAAGCACGATGAGACCTCCAAACTTTCCTTTGTATTTCTCATGTCTGTTTGTGGCGAACATGGGTAAGTTGTGCTTTTTATTGCCTGTTGTTTACTTTAAACTAAAACCATATGTTTGCTTCTAACATGTTTTATGCATTTATACAGACTAGTATTAATTGTCTGTTTTTTTTTTCATTTGCTCCTCAGCTCATATGGCATCTTTCGAACAATCCTCATTACATTTTTCAGTTCATGTTGGAGAAAGTGTGACTTTGCCATGTGTCTGTGACGATGCAGCAGCAGTGATGTTTTACTGGTACAAGCAAACTCTGGGACAGAAACCAAAGCTGATGTCTACATTCTACAGACATAACGATTACGGCACTTTTAATGATGAGTTTATCAACAATCGACGTTTCTCATTGGATACTAAAAACCAGAAATATCACTTAAAGATTTCAGATCTGCAGATTTCAGACTCAGCTACTTATTACTGCGTAGGGAGCAATCTGTATGACTTTGAATTTTGCAACGGAGCTACTGTCAGTGTAAAAGGTTCAGGTTTGAATGTCCCAGCTTTGGTCCATCAGTCAGCGTCTGAGACCATCCGGCCAGGAGGCTCTGTGACTCTGAACTGTACAGTACACACTGGGAGCTGTGATGATGGAGAACACAGTGTTTACTGGTTCAAATACTCTGAAGAGTCTCATCCAGGACTCATTTACAGCCATGGAGGCAGGAATGATCAGTGTGAGAGGAAAGCCAACACACAAACACACACCTGTGTCTACAACCTGCCGATGAAGAGCCTGAATCGTTCACACAACGGGACCTACTACTGTGCTGTTGCCTCATGTGGACACATACTGTTTGGAGATGGGGCCAAGCTGGACTTTGAACGTAAGTAACTTTCTAGCAAGGGTTGTCTCATTTGATAAACAGTAATGATAACTCCCTATAGGATAGATTTGTATTGTTTGTCTTTTTAAGTACAATACGCACATCCCAATAGGAATTACTGGTCATTGTGATCTTTACATCTGCCTATACCATGAAGAGATCCCTCTTGGGCACAACTCCACAGTGGGAGGTCAAAATCTACAGTCCTTGCTCATGTAAATCTGTATTCCATAGTTTAGCCCAAGCTAATATGAGGCTTCAGTATACCGTGGATCTGTTTGCTATTGTACATTTCTGCAAAACCATGGAGTATGTAAATATTACCATGCTACATTTGCAGATTTCATACATATAAGTGTTTCTAAAGTGAAATAGTATATGGACGGACTTGTTATCAGGAGGTGGAGGGGATGGTGGATGATGGGTAACCTATGTGAGACCAACAAGGAGAAAGTGACCCATCGCTGCAGTTGTTTTTTTTGCCAAAACATCACTGCATTTCCAGATGAGATTTTGCCACGAAAAGCTGGTATTTTAAGCCAAAGCATGATCTTTTCCTAACCATAACCAAGCAGTTTTTGTGCCTACACCTAACTACACATTAACCACAGCACTGTTGAAATGTACAGACATGTTTCTTTTTGGTACATTATAACATACAAAAGTTACGTATACATGGTTTGCAGAAATGTACAATGCCAACATTTGTTCACCCAATTGGTATAAGTAATATTTCTGGTGTTGCATCTTGGCAATGTACACTACTCTACAGAGTATCTCTTAACCACAGCTCAGCAAGAAAAAAATTCCATGATACTGGAAGATAAACAAGGAATTGGTCCCCTATTTACAACAGTCATGCTAGGAAGGATACTTTAGTGGCCAATATGTCTTTCAATTGGCATATGGTATCCTAGTCACTTTGGAAGAGATCTCCTTATGGACAGAGAGAACAAATTGCAGGGCACAAAGGAGGTCTGGACACTGTTAAAAGTGTGTTCAGACCAAACGCAAAGGGAATTTTTAACAGGGCGAGTTTACATACAAAGTCGATGCAAAGACGCAACAGACACAAATTCACTCCAGGCAACGCAAATAGAGTAGTTGAAATGTTTCAACTTGAACGAAAAATTTGCTCACTATGACTCACCATCAGTACTGTATAGACACAGAACAAAGTTCTGAAAATGTGTATTTCTTACTTGCTCCCAGCTATAGGTTGTACTTTACCATGAACCAACATAGCAATAAAGTTAGCGTTAGCTGCCTTCCCCAGTTAGTTATTACATGTGTTAGCACAGCTAGCGTGCCTGGCATACTTGTTTGGCTTACTATTTACCAGTGGCCGTAATTTGGCAAGTGATACGAGACGAAAACTCGTACACCTCCAGACTGAAAATAAATTGCTTGTTTCTCTTTTTCTCTTTTCTATGCTACATATTCATCTACAAGGTCATCCTGGGGCTAACATTCTTTGTCTTGCTTATTAAGTATTTTTGCCTCTTTGTGTGCACACTTGGTTTCTCTGCAGAAAGAGCAAATGACAACGACCGATAACCTTTTTAGTGTGCAAATGGACATATCAGTATCGTTTCAATATACACTCAAAATCCAAGCCTATCCTTTAATCCAGTGGTTACCAACTGGTAGGTCATGGATCCATCCCGAAGGACCGTAATTGACTTGCAAATTTGTCAAGTTTGTAAAAAAAAAACACTATATTTTGAACTACAGTGAATTTTGAGGACAGAGTTTTTATTCTGAAGTGTTGTTTCCTGCTGTAGAGTGAGTGACTAACAGACAGCCACTGAACAGAGATGGCAAACTAACTCGATGACATGGCCAAACGCAAGTTTGACGCTGCATAAACTTAACTGTGACCTTGAACAAATGATTAAGGAGGACTCTAGATGCCGTGGCTGGACCGGTTGGGAACCACTGCTTTAATCTATACTGAGAAAAGAAGAGAAACTTCTAAAATGTCTTCTGATGTTCGTCTCTCTACAGATGAGGTGGACTCTCCTGTCTTGGTGTATTTCTTGAGTGCAGCTTTGACATTCACCACCATCCTGGTTGTTATACTGGCTCTGTTAGTGCACAAGATGAAGCACAGAACCTGCCAATGTACAGGTAACTGTTAGTCCTTAAAGCTGATAGCAGGTATTGACTTGAGTGTATAGGCTGTTGCATTTGAGTAACATGACTTTCATTTGTGTAACATTCTCAGAGACCTCTGCTCCAAATACAGCGGTAAGTTTCATTTTCAGAAGTGATTAATCTGCAGGGCGTACATGTCTCTCTTGTGCTGTATCTCTTGTAATTGTGATTAAACCTTTTATATTTCATTACCAGTCATGTCAAGATGCAGACAACCTTCATTACGCTGCTTTAAGGAATCACAACGTCAACAGATCAAGAAGACAGAGGGACAACACTGCGACTGAATGTGTGTACTCCAGTGTAAAGCAATAGAGCTGGACATGTGTCTGTGCTTTGTTTCTGTGTCCCAAGACATTGTTGTAAGCGTCATTTCAGCAGATTCAATAAATATAAAGTCTTGCCTTGCAATAAAAACTCCTCCACTTTAAAAAGGCTGTCTTCTGTCAGAGGGTTTTACTGATCGCTGTCATTATACAGTTTGTTGGTACATTTAAAAAAAAAAAAAAAAACTACAGTCACACCTCTGCAGCGCAGTTCCCACAGTTCTAACCAGCCCTGCATCACTGACATCACGTGCGCAGTATGCACATGCATGAGGCCGAAGTCACCACAGAACATTCTTTGTAGTTTATTGTTCATGCTGCCACAAACATGGAGATACAAGAAGCTCTTTGCAGTTGACAGTAAAGAGAGATCTCAGACCCTGTCTTGTCTTTGTCTTTGTGGTTTCAAGCAGGATGTCTCTACATCAGTGCTTCTCTGTTCTTCTCCCCACACAGACTGAGGTGGGTTGTGTGAGAAGCATTACTCCATAGTGTTACCATGTGTGTTCTTCCCCTGACATGATACAACAAGATGGAAAAAGACAACAAATATATGCAACAAGGCTTAAGCTGCAAGCGTGATGCGTAATATACACTGCAACAATAGTTTATCACATTTCACCACCCCACTGCACCCCTGTGTGCACTGTAATGCACATAAAGCTAGCATAGTATCACCTTCCTAAGCTAAATAAGACAGAACCACAGCTAAAAACAAAAACATATGATTGGTCGATAAGTGTCAGGTGTGTGTTTGTAGCTTCATGTCAGTGGCTTCTATTGAAAATAACTTGTAGCCGTCGTGTGAGCACAACGTCACTTAGGTAGACGGAAAGATGCCGCAATGTTACTGCATTGATCATTCATTCAAATAGGAACAACACCAATTTGTACATTAACCAGGAGTGATGACAAGATGCTATTGAGGTGCATTGTGGGATGTGTAGGAATGTGATACACATGATTTGTCTTGTCTCTACAACCCGGACTCACTCCGAAGTTGTTGAAAGCCGGTGCTTGGTCAGTGACTTTCGGCGCAAGATACTAACGAAAAAAGACATTCTTTCACGTTGACATGATATGCAGCCGGTTGCCATTATTGTGTAACAGCTCCCAGCGGCGTCAGGGGGAAACGCATAAGGACAGCAACGAAAGTTAAGGCAGAAGAAGTCCGAGTTGGACAGGCGGGAGGGGTGGTGGATGGGTCCAACGACCACTGACTTTTTCCTGTGTGACTGTAAAGCCAAACCCTGTTCTTTTTACCAAAAGAAGAAGAAAAATAACTTCAATTTGTGGTGTTGTACTGACATTGTGTGTTTATTTTGAAAGAGACTGTATGCAATCTGTACATTTCCTGTGAAAACTAAAGTGTATTTTGAAAAAACAGGCAGATCTTGACAAGGCGTCCCAGAAGTCAGCAACAAATGCACCCAGGGTACCTTGCAAGTCATATCTTGATGTAGAAATGATGTGGACCAAATGTCAATATGTGGTGAGGTCATAGTGAGAATGCGTTGGACATTACAGGAGGCATTTTAGCTGAATTGTAGTGTAGGTTAGAGGTCAGATTCTCTGCCCGAGCCTGAACCCGACCCGACCCATAGGCTAGGTTGGGCCATAATTTCCCGCCACTATCCTCGGGCTCGGACAGGTCGGATTCCTCATAATAGACCTAGGCTGTGGAACCAACTACTTATCACACCTGTGGGGTGGGGCCGCGCGTGTCAGCTTGTGTCAGCTTCATCTAGTGTACCAAGTGCAGCACGATGCTGGTATATGTCAACAAAAAGACGGGGACCTCGACACTTAAAAGGCACATGACGAAGGCTTGGCATGGGAAGAAAGACGAGAGCCAGCCTTCAATGTCCACGTTCGTATCCTTAAAAAAAAAGTCGGGTTTAAACCGGGCTCTGGCTCGTAATTACAGTTAAAGGGACGGGCCGGGCTCGGACAGAACATGCACGGGCTCGGGTGGGGTCGGGCTGGATTTTTTGGGCCCGATCTAAGCTCTAGCGTAGGTTCCCAAATATTCAAGGTAAGTGTTGGGCACCGGACAGAAGAATAAACATATTCCTAAAACTGTCACTTTAAAAATAATAATGTAACCTGTAAACCGTCTTGCAGTGGGATCATCCCAGCTGCAATACAGCAATCTGCAACTTAAAATGAGTGTGGGTCAGGGGTTTTAAGTTGGGGGGTTATGGCCCTTTCCCTTCTTCCAGTGTCCTTGCTCAGACCACACCATCTACAAACCTGGCCTTCATTTTGATCTCAGCTACACACCTGTAAAGTTTTGTGTTTCTTGTTGACAAAATCTGTCCACAGACAGAAAGACATATAAATTCTCAAACAGGCCTCAGAGATAGTTCCCACTACAGTAGGAGCCACCCCACCTGGACCACAAGATCAATGTTCAAGCAGGAGATGGTGTGTGAGCTGTGATTGTGTTAATGTGTTCACGGTGTATATGTTTGGGTGGCTTTACTGTCCAATGAAAAAGGTAAGGTGGAGTGAAAAAATAGGAA
Organism: Epinephelus moara; assembly: GCF_006386435.1. Lineage (NCBI taxonomy): Eukaryota > Metazoa > Chordata > Actinopteri > Perciformes > Serranidae > Epinephelus > Epinephelus moara. Next base: position 10,904,126 of record NC_065522.1, on the reverse strand, counting down.
GAGGAAAGGACGGAAAGAAAGGAAAAAGACTTATCTCAACTTGGGGAGGTCCAACAATGCCAGGGACGCCCACAGCCACATCCGAGCAGGCCACAGAGGTAGCTGAACATGTGTCATGCAATTATCCAGGGATCAGTACGCTTCCAGCAGCACAATGATGCCCAGAGAAGTTGAGGAAATCCAGCTGGCTCTTGGAACAACTGCCACTTAGTTTACATAATGTTGTTATTTTTATTTTATTTTTTTAGTAAAAATTACCAGAAACTGGATTAAACTTTGAATGATCTCTTTCTTTAGTCACTCTTCTTCTGTTCTCCTCCATGCTTCTTCCTGTGGTAGGTGTTTCCCCTTCCCCCACCTCACAGGTGTGTCTCATTTATCACTTTCCCCACCCTCTTTTCCTGCCAAGGTTGAAAAGGGCTATTCTCCACTTTTTCTATCCCCCTTTCTACCACAGTTGTCCAAACACGCCAAGTGATGGGTCACATTTTACATGCGCTTTACTCACAACTGCCCCCTGAAGAATAATTTCAAACTTTGAGTCTTTTTTTTCTTCCGTTTTCATTGTGTATATGGCTCTGAGCACGGCTAAAACGCAGGTGCCCGACACTCAATACTGTGCCTGAATGCACCTTGTGCAGACACTGGAAGATGATTGAAGCTGCTGCTGCTACTGCTTAAGGTCAAGACATCCATGCCACTGCTGCAGGTTTCCCACAAGATATTTATTTATTTAGTTTTAAGCATAGCAACGTATTAGTTTCTGTGATGATATATTCTTTCTTAGAACATTTGCTTCTCTTTCACTTCTATGGCTGCTTGTAATAGAATATCCCATCATGCTGCTGGTGTTAATTGTCCTCTCATCCCTTCAGATCTGTGAAGACCTCTAACAGAGACAGACCTCTCAAGTATAATGATGATGGCCAAGTGCATTTTATCATGCACTATTTTATGGCCTTTGTTTGTTTCTTTTTGTTTACAATTTCAGTTTTATACCTTTAAAATCAAGTCCGAATGTTTCTCACTCCGACTTCGTCACATATTAACGTTTGGTCATGGACTTTCCATGTCCAGATACTGTGCAAATTACCCTGGGTCATTGGTTGTTGACGTTCTGGGATGCTGTGTGAAGTTCAGCCTGTTACATGAATTGTATTTTTCCAAAATACACTTAAGTTTTCACAGGAAATGTACCATTTACATACAGTCTCTTTCAAAATCAAAACTACACTGGCTCCCTGTTCAGTACCGGATTGATTACAAAATCCTTCTGCTCACCTTCAAAGCCCTCCGCAACCTAACCCCTACCCTATCTCCTGACCATCCCCACCTCTCGCCTTTGCACCATGGGTGCCAGGGCTTTCAGCTGCACTGCCCCCAGGCTCTGGAACTCCCTACCTCCACACGTTCAACAGTCCGACAGCATAACATCCTTCAAATCCCGTCTCAAAAGCCACCTGTTCAGAATGGCCTGTGCACTTTGCCATTGACTGTACCCTTTGCATATTTTATGCTCTGTACAGTGACCTTGGGTGTTTTGAAAGGCGCCTTTTAAATGAAATGTAAAATGTATTGCGTTTTGCCAAACAAACACACGTAGTTAGATTTAGGCAACAAAAACGAAGAACAGGGTTTGGCTTTACGCGAACACCTCCCTTCTCTGTGAAAGTTGGTGGTTGTTGGACCCATGCACCACCCCTATTGCCCGACCTACTGGGGACAGTCATCGCCTTAACTTTTGTTCTTGTCCCGCCACGTTTTACCCTGACGCCACTGGGTACAGTAAAACTATAAAGGCGACCGGCCGCATATCATGCCAACATCTTTCGGCGGTGTCTGACACCGGAAGTCGCTGCCCAAGCGTCGGATTTCGATGACTTTGGAGTGAGACCGTGTTGAGTTGATGTCCTTTTTTAAATTTTTATTATTTTTCTTTTATCGTTTTGTAATTTTTGTTCATTTTTTTTTTTGTGTATAGCACTTTAAATCTCCTCATGTTACTGCTCTCTAGTGATTGATTGGCTGAGATATATATATGTGGATGCATAGGATTGGTCACATGCATGCATTTTTTATTTTTTTCTACTTTTTCAATTTCAAATGAACCTATTTAAATGATGTGTGCAATATGTTTCTTGATGACCCTGATGAAGGCCACAAGCCGAAACGCGTCGGTCAATAAAGTTTCTTTTCCATACCACAAGTGTTGCTGGAGCTCTTTTATATTGTGTTCATACGAAGGTGGTTTCAAGCAGGATGTCCTCATTTAACTCCCCCACTTAAACTTTCAGTGGATCACAGGAACCTATTTTTGTGATCGAACTACAGTACATGTTTAGCAGCAGCAGTTCATTGATGTTCCACAACACAGTGTGTTTCTCTGTGTTAAACCACACACAGCTTCTGAGCTATACATCACAGAGGTTATGCAGCTACCGCAGTGGTTAGATAAACCTGAACAGAGTTTACGGGCTGATTAGTCAATATATTCAATGCCTTCTCACCACTTTGATGCGACTTGATTTTATTTTTGGGTTACAAATGTATTGTGTACTGTTAATCATACCACCACCTGCAATGATTTTGTCAGAGTTGCTTTTATTAAGAAAAGTATAATACAGCCAAACAACAAAATTATGTGATTTTTATTCAACACTTTTTGTCGTAATATAAACATTAATTGTAACAGTGATTCTGAGCTAAGTGAACATCTGAGCCAAACTCTGCATGAATAAAGATTTCACCTCCTCTTACTGATGTAAACCCAGAAACAAATCGTCACAAGGAAGAAGAGAATCCCAGTTCTGATGATGGAGAGCCAGACTAAGATTGTCATCGATGCCATTTGGTCTTCAGCGTCACCTTTGACGAGCAGCTTGCTTCCATTACCAAACAGCACCTCCCCGCAGGAGGCCACAGCACAGATGTAGGTTCCAGCATCAGAGGAGCTCAGGTTCACTTTCTGCAACTGGTAGACACACGAAGGAGACTCTGGCGTGGAGGCAGGTTTGCACTGGTCCCCGTGTGTGTAAAGGATTCCTTGGCGATGGCCATGTCTGAACCAGTAAACACTGTGTTCTCCATCACAGCTCCCAGTGTGGATGGTACAGTTCAGAGTCACCGAGCCTCCTGGCTCGATGGCCTCCAATGCTGGCCCCTGGACTATTTCCTTGAGTTTGGCTCCTACAATTCACAAAAAAAGGGTTGTCTTTATTTGATTCTTGGAGACATATAGTTTATTTAATACAGACAAGGATTAGGGCCACACTGAAAAATGAATAAAATCTGATTTTGATTTTTAAGTTTGAAAAAAAGGCAGAACATTACAGAAATAACGTTGTAATTTAATTAACAAAAGTAATTGTATATCACATTATTAAACAGATTTAATTTGGATTTTTTCCCCCTGATATTACACCTTTATTCCTGAAAATAGTATTACTTTATTCTCATTACATTATGACTTCATATCGGCAATATTACAGTTTTTTCTCAAAATTACAACTGTATTCTCCCAATATTATTATAGACTTACAAATGTACTTTATATATTGGCTTTTTTCTTGAAATAGTATGACTTTATGGTCATTAAATTACATCTTTATTCTTGTAACATTACAACTTTTTTTGTATTATGACTTGAATTTTTTTTTTCAATGTTTACCTTATCTTCCTTCATCATCTAGGGCCCTTAATTGTTCTTTTTTTCTCTTCAGTATTTAATATGAGTATTAGCCTCTTTTTTAAAATCAGTAATTTCCTTTGAAATCATATAAAAACTGATGAACATTATATTTTAAATGTGAGAGAAGGGTAGGGGACGAGAACAGAGTTACGCTCTTATACTTAGATTGTATGCTCTCTTTTATTTAGTACATTTACATTTTCATTTACATTCATTTACATTCATTTACATTTATTTTATCTAATTTTAAATTATTATTTCTTTCATTTGAAAAAAAATCTCTTTTGCTTTTTAACAGCCTATTTTTGATGTTATTCTAATCACATGATGTAGTCTAATCTTCTACATTGTCTGTTTTAGTTCTATTAACTTATTATTTCAAAACTCTCTTATTTAAACTGAAATGAGCATTGACATAACAATATATGATCATTCTTTTTCTGCGATTTCACTTATACTTCAGGTGATCAAATAAACTTTGAATAAGATTATTTGGAAAGCAAATCTCCAGCATCTTCTGCATTTCATTTTATGTCAAAGCCAATGAAAAATAAAAACACACTACCTTTGACACTTAGAAAGACCCCCTCTCCAAATTCCACTATGTTGGAGTGTGAGCTTCCACAGAAGTACGTTGCAGAATCTGAGAAGTGGACGTCAGTGATGTGTAAATGATTCAACCCTTCCTCCCTTTCCACGGAGAAACGAGGGTTCTTCTCCATCCAGGGGAACACTTTGGATGGTTTGTCATACTTGTAGACAGTAGACAGGAGCTCAGGTCCACCTCCTAAGGTTTGTCGGTACCAGGAGAAGTGCATCGCCACTTGGCTGTCATAGAAGCAATGTAAAGTCACATTGTCCCCAACACTGGTGGTTATAACCCCAGTGTCCTGTGTGACTGCAGCCGACTGGATCACTGCCGACAGATAAACTACGGCCAAATAGAGATCATGTTTTAGAAAAATCAACTAAATATTTAATTTTTAGCTTTCATTAGAATCTAAATATAATTTATATCGAGAGACTTACATACTCCACAGAGGCTCATACACAGGTGCATCGTCTCAGACATCTCAAGAACTGAATGTTTTGAGCAAAAGCACAGACAGCATCTTAGAAATGGGGTTACATTTGATTGGTTGTTAACAGGGTCAAACTGTGTCACACCTCAGACATCCGTCTCACCGTCACCCTCCCTCCCAAAGCCACTTCATATTTTATTGTGAGCCGGCCAAATAAAATTTTTTTTTAGTCTTTATGAGATTTTTTCTCTCCTGTAGGAGAATCATGTTATTTGTGGAGGAAGGTAAATTAAAAAAAAACAACAAAAAAAAACAACAGGAAAAGTGTTTGTTTTGGGGTTTTTTTTTGTATACAGTAAGAGTGGCTTTGAAGCTTCACAAAACACTAGTCCATATCCACTGAGTGCACAGTTGCCCACGTACAGTTTCACATGGTGTGTGTTTGGGATACAGGTCACAGGAAATTGCAGATTAAATAGTCAACTGAACCAATTAAGAAGAGCAATGTATTCAGACAGAGTTTTAGTGAATTTGATAGGATTGCTTTATTGAAAGTACAGTAGTACCATTGCCAATAGTGGGATAGTTAGTGGGCTAAAACTGTACATTAGTAGTTGAGGTAACACGTTGAAAGGCAGATAGTTAAAGTGTTTATATGTTGTATTGACTTAAAAGTGGGGCGCACTGNCTAGCGCCCCCATTTTGTTTGATGGGGTCAATAATGGAGGAGTCCCCTCAGATCATGTGTGGTCATATGCCTACAAAGTTGCGTGGTGATCGGTGAAACCCTTGAGATGTTATACACCTTTATGTGATGAGCCACGCCCTCCGCAATATTCATTGCCTTATAGAAGCTCAGTTTTAGTAAGTTTTCCAACTTTTGCCAAGAGGGAACTTTAGATATTGGTCCCTAGATTATAACAGACACACAGACCCACTGACAGAGTTTTTGTCATTATATAGTAAGATTAATTTTGCTCCCATTCCAACGATTGTTTTTGTTTATTTTTTATTTCTAATGAATATTTTGTGACCATGGATGGATTACTTAACGGGCCTACAGGCCCAGGGGCCCAAAGTGTCAGTGGACCCCACTGGCCTTGACCTGCAAAATGTTACTCAAATTACCAGGAACAGACTCAAAATGACCACGAAGAGATGCAACAATACTACAAAAAGGGGCAAAACAACTACAAAGAGACACAAGACGACTATGAAGTGGCAGAAATATGACCAAACAAGATATAAAATTACCCAAAGAGACAAAATTATCTCAATATGACATGAAATTACCTCAAAGGACCCAAACAACCACAAAGAGACACAAAACAACCATAAGGAGACACAAAATGAATACAAAGCTGTAGAAAATGGCCAAAGTAAACACAAAATTACCTCAAAGGGACACAACTTTACCTTGATAAGACACAAAATTAATTTAAAGAGACCCAAACTACTACAAAAGACATAAAACAACCACAAAGAGACACAAATCCACCACAAAGTCTCTATGTCTTGGGTGAGGTGATGGGGCCCTGTGCATATCTGTGCCCGTGGGCCCAATGTCTTCCAATGTCTCATTATCCACCCATGTAGATAATGAGAAAACTCTTCTATATATCTTCTCTATGAATACACAGATGTTTTTTTTAATTTAAAAGTTTAAATGCTGGGCACAGCATGTCCTGAAAAGTCCATTCTCGGTGTATGTGAACTGGATGTTGCGATTTTTCTTATCACACTGGTGTAAGTTATATGTTGGACCATGATTAGCTTCCAGACTAGATGTGATGTCACAACATTCTGCTCATATAAGTCTTAAACTGAGATTTAAGGTGAGCACACAGAAACTTTCCTCTGCATGACAAATGTGAAAAAACAACATCTAGAGGTTGAGTTCAGAGTACTTTTGGCAGTGGGAAAGAAATTGTTTTCAGGGCAGGATATTTTGGCAGACAGAGATCTGTAGGGCCTCCTAGAGGAGACAAGTTGAACATATGTTTTGGGCAGGAGTGAACTGATTATGCAAGAAGAGGAAGAATGGCAGTTTGGTGGTCTACACCCCACCTCTGTCACTGTGTTTTGTATTTCACTGACACAACACAGAGTTTGTGGCAATACATCTCTAGCGCCATCATGCTGACTACTGGTGTCCCTCAGGGCTACATACTTGGCCCAGTGCTATTCCAGTGTTAACAGTACTGTAGCTTCAGTCATATTATTAAAGTAATACTTTACCTGCAAATTGTCCATTTGTATAGCAATTACTCACCACGTGTTACCTTGAATTTGAATAATCCAAGTCTCATTTATCCAGTGGAAGTGGAAGTACATGCATTTTTTCAAACGCAACAACTGACATCACGTTAGTACAAACAGTCACATGAACGGCTGTCACCAAGACAAATGACCGTAGGTTGCAGGATGGGTCAGATTTTGTTTGCTTTCTATGCACCTTGGGGTTCAACTTCAAACTTAATATGGATTAATAACAACAAGCTTATATTATGCGTATCTGACTATCTGAGCTGCCGTATCAGACTGAAAGATCAGATGATCATATCCGTTATGACGGCTGTATAAAACTCTAAACACGGCAAAAGGAGTGTTACTTTTGCCATCTGAAACTCTTTGATGCATGTTTTGTCTCAGCTGCATCGGGCACAGATATTCGGAGGTGAAAGATTTGAGCTTCCTTGTATGATGTATTCAACACCCCGCCCCTTTCAAATGAAAGCCCCTTTACAGTGATATAAACTGCCCTTGCTGTGACACAGCTGTACGCACAATGGAAAGTTTCACCTTATTAACAGTTTTGCTTCTCTGCAGCCTCAGTAAGTACTGGTGTTGAATTATTCTGAGCAGAAAATACAATTCTGATCTTCCTTTTATGCAGACACCCACCATTATATTTTCACTCTCAAATTATTTAGTATTGAACTACTTTAAATGTTTTGTTGCTGCATATCCAAAAGGGGTACACCTCTAGTTTTCTCTGCTGTTTGTCTCAGGCTGGATCTCTGTCTCAGGTTCTGAGTCTCACACTGTGGAGGTCAAGCCTGGTGAAGAAGTCACACTGACGTGCACCAACATTTCCAGCACTTCGACTCAGACCGACTGGTTCAGAGTGATCAACAGAACCAAGCCCAGCTGCATCTCCTCCATGTACGGGGCTGATAGTGAAGCTTCGCTCTGTGACGGATTTCAAGGTGGATTTGAAATGAGCTCCAGCATCTCCACTGTCTTTCTTAAAATCAAGCGAGTGGATTTATCTGACTCTGGACTGTATTTCTGTGGATTCTACAAAGACAAACATACAGTCATTGCCAATGCAACACATTTGAAAGTTCAAGGTAAGAATAAGCCGTACTTCTTTCAGAAATCATATTTTCAGTATATCTCAAATTTATTTCCACAGTATTGGGAAAACAGCTTAAAGACAAATAAGAACCAATACTTCAAATTGTTTCTTCTTTTTTTTAAAAAAAGGTAATGGTGAAACAGACGGTGACAAGGATTCTGAGACTGAAAGTAAGGTTTTTTTTATTGCACAACAGAGCCAGTATCACTATTGTTTAGGTCAAAGTCAAATCCTATAATTTGTGTTGTAGAGGAGCCTGATGGAATGACAAACCTAATGAGTGTGATCCTGGGTGGTGTGACTGTTCTCCTCACTGTAGTCGTCATTGCTCTGGCTGTTAAAATCAGAAAACTTCAGACGGGTACAGTTGATTTATTAGTTGTTGCACATGATGAACAAATCCAAAGCTGAGTATATGTTCAGTTATAATTTTAACTAATGAGACTTTTGTCTTTTGTCATTTAGCTGTGAATGAAGAGCCGCAGCCAGAGAGAAACAAGGTGAACCCAGCATTTACTTAAATACACTGTGTCTTATGGTGGTTTAACACAAGAAAAAAAAGTAATAATCACCTTTTCAGACTTAAGGGACTCATTGGATCTTCAAACTTTAAACTAACAGTTGAGGCTCATTAAGTTGAAGAATAACTATATTTTCTTTCAAAATCAGTGATCAGTGAAGGTTCATCTTTGGTTATCTTACTGTATTTGGCTTACTCAGAATGTGAGCATGTTTGTCATAGCCAAACTTTTTTCCCTTCTTGCCAACTATGATTTTTTTCTCCATCTGAAACACATGGAAATGCACCAACTAGTCAAACAGATGACATTTTGCTATAAAAAAAAAAAGAAAAGAAAGCTGGGATTCCATTAACAATCACGTTTTACCATTTAAATTAGACTTCCTTAAACTATGGTTAACAATCACCTTAAATCAAATATTTCTGTTGTGAAACTATTTTTTTTTCTCGCAAACTCAGCCACAGTGTGTGTGATATGTTATGTGACTCTAAATACTCTGATTCACAGGATCTGGGCTCAGATGAACTGAACTACGCAGCTCTACGTTTCCAGGCAAAGCCAAAAAGAAGCCGCAGACCTCCATCTGAGAGAGAGGTGGAGCCACATGTTGTGTATGCTGCCACCAGATAGACTCAGGAAACATCTGGAACAGCAGCTCAGAGTGGAACTGATGCTTTATCATATTAANGCCGCAGACCTCCATCTGAGAGAGAGGTGGAGCCACATGTTGTGTATGCTGCCACCAGATAGACTCAGGAAACATCTGGAACAGCAGCTCAGAGTGGAACTGATGCTTTATCATATTAATCTACTGTTGGGGTTTATATGTGGTCTGTGTGTGAGTTGATTCACTGGCAAAAAATAAATCTGAAATGATGCTTCTGTATTTTCTTGCTCATGTTTCTTTCTGTCTCTGACTTTGTCTGAGAGTAAAAACAGCATGTGTAATGTGTGACAGAGGAGGAGTCAGAGAGGACACTGATGGCTGAAATGGTCTGTGCACAGAGGAGTGAGTAACGTACACATCATTTGTTTAACAGGAAGAGACAGCACAGTGTGGTCTGAGAACAACTGAGGTGAAGAGCAATGAGGTCTCTGAAGTCAAAGCTCTGTGGAAAGTATAAAAGGAAGCTGTGAAAACTAGCTTGCTTATTTTATGGCAACATTAAACTAGCTGCTGTATTTAGACATTTGTAGAAATTGCGGACAAACACAGCTATTTCAGTAATTTGACTATTGCACCCTTAAAACATATATCAGTCTCTTCTGACACTGTTAAATCACTCTACTCCTCATCACTGACACAAAATCAACTGTTTCACTTTTCATTGTGCACATACCTAAGGCATAGTCTCAGGTTACAGTCTAATCTGTCAGGTTCCTATGTTGAAATGTGTTCACTGACATAGTTTGATTAGAGAACAGGGCAGTACGCTGTAATAAGTAACAGGTATTCTCATAATCAAGAGCACACACAGCAACAGGAAGGAGAATGTAAATGCCAATGGTATTCTATGCCAGATTTTACTATTGAAAAAAAACAAAAACTGTGCAGACTCATTCAAAAGTGATCTATCCTAATCAATCCCTTATATTTCACTAGAAGTGTGTGGTGGTGTATTTATCTGCAGAGACCCTGCTCCCTGTCTGTAGTTTATTATGTTCTTTTAATTATGCTGTGTTTGGGCTGTTCCTGGGCACAGCAGGTAGGTGAGGTCGGGACTACTAAAAGGCTGTGAAAAGGCGTCAGGCTGTAAGCAGCAAGAGGAAGCTATGAAAATCACGGATACAGCTCAGAAAAGAGCGCAAATACAGTGAGTGAGAGTGAATGTGGGGTTGGCTTTTACTTTCACTGGTGATACTGCTTACAAACAGAAACTAACAATTCCTGCATAGTAGGCTACACATTTAAACAATATGTGGGGCCCTGTCTTACACCCAGTGTAAAGTGGGCGACAGTGCAGGGCAACTGTCATTGCTAGTTCCAGACTGATGCAGTTGTCACATTCACGGCAAATGTACTTGCACCCATCTGTGCACCAATGTGCATGTAGGTCTCTAAAATCAGGCGCTCTTGATTATACATAGGCAGGTTCACAATGCGTACACCACGGTCCTTACACACACAGGGATGTGCGGATCAGTTACAGGTGGGTGAAATAATACATCATTAATGAGGAAAATATATTCTCTAAAATGTGAATATAGCAGAGAACAGAGCAGAGCTGCTGTTACACACTGTTACACACACTGTTTCACACTGTGCATTTACACACAAGAAGCAGCATAACTTCACTGATTATTTCAGAAGCTAAAAGGTTAGTTTTTTCCTCTCTCAAGTTTATAACTACAGTTTTTAGTTTTGCTGCGTAAATGTACCACGATATTTGCTGTAGACATTACTGCTTCAACTGCATTACTTATTATCAGCAGAAAATAGTGTGCTTCTCCAATTCGCCAAATATGCCATGTAAACAGCAATGTGCCAGATGCAAGTGCACCTGAATTTATATAGAACAGAAGATTAAAATCTGGTTATTGAATTCATGTTACACCCTAAACACACCTGTGATTAGTTAAGGGGCTAAATAGAACCCCTTTGCCCCTTGCACCTTACTTCACGCCCATATTTAGCGCCATTTAACTAGCAAAGTGGTGCTGGACATGCTCTAAATATACTTGCGCCATGCATTTCAGATCATGCGCTAAAGGTTATTTAAATAGGGCCACAAGATTCTACAGCCATGTTAGTGTCTGTGTGAGGCTGTACGTAGGCACAGCCACGTTTTGAGCCAGGTGCGGCAGCATGCTAACATCGTCACAGTGTCAGTGTTTGTGTTTCACGGCAATTCTTCAAACATTTGCTGGGTATCTCACTGAAAATCATAAAGGTCAACCTTACAGTGGTGCTAGAGGAAAAGGACATTTTTGCCTGGACCAAAGAGACAAAGAGGTAGGCTGATGGACCAACCAACCCACTGACATTACCGTCTAATACATGATATCCATCTATGGTCAAGTTTCCATCCAAATGTAGCTTCAATTTTAACCAAATTTTCAGGAAATTGGAAAAAAAGCAAATTAATGCACATTCTCAGCTACTACTACTAGTAAATACTGGGAGTTTGGGGCACCGATAGGGGTAACTGGGTGCCATTAAATCATTGCAGAGTGACAATCAAATCTCAATGTGATAGAATTCATTTAAGGAATACTCAATAATCAGTTTTTCAGTGACGAGTGATGTTTAAGTGACATGCTTGATATACGCAGTGGGGTAGTAGTAGCTGATGAGGTGGGTGTTCTACTAGGTAGACAGGTATTTTATGAAGCAGGAAGTGGTCTCCCATATATTTCAGTGTTTTTTTGGCTAACCAGCCAGAAATACCCTGTAAACCTGCATATACCCTTCACTATACCACTTAATATACGTCATGATTCAGTAGCTCTACTTCCATTGCACTTAGTCATATTTTGTTTTTATCATTACTCCTACTCTTCCACCTTTTAGTAATTGCTTTTCATGTCAATGGAGGGAGAGGTTGTTCTGCATGTGCAATTATTTGTTTTCTCTCATATTGCATCTGACACAGATATAACATGATATTATATGAGTCTCTTTGAACCAAACTATCCTGAGCTTAAATATGTGTAAAGGCGCTGCATAAATGGCAAGTTAGTGTGAGCGGCAACATCAAAACAAAAGACCCCGCCTCTCTAAACCTCTTTATAAGAGCTCAGTGGCACAAACTATTCTCGCAGTGACACAATGAAACGCACAATGAGGAGCTTCACTTTGACAACAGCTTTACTTCTCTGCAACCTCAGTAAGTACTGACACTTGATTATACTCAGCATCAAATCATGTAACCAGAGACCCACTAGAATTTCAACTTGCAAACTGGAACTGAAGTAATTGTTGTCTTATTACAGTGTCATCGCACAAGTACAATGAAATTGGGTGGCTATTCATGCTGGTATAAAAGAGCAAAATTAGAGGCATGATTACAAAATAAGATAAATAAAATATAACTATAAAAAGGAAATAAAAAATCATAACAGCACATATTCACACATGCCATAGTGCACATTATGCTTATGGGTATAACATCACATCGCGCAAGAGATCACAGTGTATTATTGAGAGCAGTGATGGCTTCGTGATAATGCTCTTGTTGTCTCTGCTGTTTGTTTCAGGCTGGATCTCTGTCTCAGGTTCTGAGTCTCACACTGTGGAGGTCAAGCCTGGTGAAGAAGTCACACTGACGTGCACCAACATTTCCAGCACTTCGACTCTGACTGAATGGTTCAGACTGATCAACAGAACCAAGCCCAGCTGCATCTCCTCCATGTACGGGGCTGATGCCAAAGCTTTGTTCTGTGATGGATTTCAAAGTGGATTTGAAATGAGCTCCAACATCTCCACTGTCTTTCTTAAAATCAAGCGAGTGGATTTATTTGACTCTGGACTGTATTTCTGTGGATTCTACAAAGACACACATACAGTCATTGCCAATGCAACACATTTAAAAGTTCAAGGTAAGAATAAGCCGTACTTCTTTCAGAAATCATATTTTCAGTATATCTCAAATTTATTTCCTCAGTATTGGGAAAACAGCTTAAAGACAAATAAGAACCAATACTTCAAATTGTTTCTTCTTTTTTTAAAAAAGGTAATGGTGAATCAGACGGTGACCAGGATTCTGAGACTGAAAGTAAGGGGTTTTTTTTATTGCGCAACAGAGCCAGTATCACTATTGTTTAGGTCAAAGTCAAATCCTATCATTTGTGTTGTAGAGGAGCCTGATGGAATGACAAACCTAATGAGTGTGATCCTGGGTGGTGTGACTGTTCTCCTCACTGTAGTCGTCATTGCTCTGGCTGTTAAAATCAGAAAACTTCAGACGGGTACAGTTGATTTATTAGTTGTTGTACATGATGAACAAATCCAAAGCTGAGTATATGTTCAGTTATAATTTTAACTAATGAGACTTTTGTCTTTTGTCATTTAGCTGTGAATGAAGAGCCGCAGCCAGAGAGAAACAAGGTGAACCCAACACTTACTTAAATACACTGTGTCTTATGGTGGTTTAACAGATGATTTCTTTCTTGTTGCTACATGTGGCATCAAAGTAAAATTATCCCTTCTAATTTATACTTTTACAAGTTCATATCCTGTGTGCACAAGAAAAACAAGTAATAATCGCCTTTTCAGACTTAAGGGACTCATTGTATCTTCAAACTTTAAACTAACAGTTGAGGCTCGTTAAGTTGAAGAATAACTGTATTTTGTATCAAAATCAGTGATCAGTGAAGGTTTATCTTTGCTTATCTTACTGTATTTGGCTTACTCAGAACGTGAGCATGTTTGTCATAGCCAAACTTTTTCCCTTCTTGCCAACTATGATTTTCTCCCCCATCTGAAACACATCGGAATGCTCCAACTAGTCAAACAGATGACATTTTCCAATCAAACAAAACCTGAAAACCTGAGCCTTTCTGCCATGCTGTTGTGTGTAATTGTCTGAAGTACAGCTACAAACTGTATTATTTTAAAATACAGACATAGTCACTGGGTGAAGGTGAGCTTTAATCTGGCCTATGTGCTGTGGCTGAGAGAGTTTTTCTTAGTCTTAATTTAAATTGTCCAACACAGCTGGGATTCCATTAACAATCACGTTTTAGCATTTAAATTAGACTTCCTTAAACTATGGTTAACAATCACCTTAGATCAAATAATTATTTTGTGAAACTTTTTTTTTTTTTTCGCAAACTCAGCCACAGTGTGTGTGATACGTTATGTGACTCTAAATACTCTGATTCACAGGATCTGGGCTCAGATGAACTGAACTACGCAGCTCTACGTTTCCAGGCAAAGCCAAAAAGAAGCCGCAGACCTCCATCTGAGAGAGAGGTGGAGCCACATGTTGTGTATGCTGCCACCAGATAGACTCAGGAAACATCTGGAACAGCAGCTCAGAGTGGAACTGATGCTTTATTATATTAATCTACTGTTGGGGTTTATATGTGGTCTGTGTGTGAGTTGATTCACTGGCAAAAAATAAATCTGAAATGATGCTTCTGTATTTTCTTGCTCATGTTTCTTTCTGTCTCTCACTTTGTCTGAGAGTAAAAACAGCATGTGTAATGTGTGACGGAGGAGGAGTCAGAGAGGACACTGATGGCTGAAATGGTCTGTGCACAGAGGAGTGAGTGACGTACACATGACTTGTTTAACAGGAAGAGACAGCACAGTGTGGTCTGAGAACAACTGAGGTGAAGAGCAATGAGGTCTCTGAAGTCAAAGCTCTGTGGAAAGTATAAAAGGAAGCTGTGACAAGAAGTTTACTGATTCAATACAAAATCAAACCAGCTGCTGTTTTTGGACATTTTGTATAAAGAATGGAGAAGAAAAATTGCTATTCTTAAAGACGTGAACATTGTTCCCTTAAAGCCTGTCTCTTAATGGAGAGTCAAACAGCAGCTCTGCAGCTCTGCTCTGGTCTCTGCTATGTTNAAGCTGTGACAAGAAGTTTACTGATTCAATACAAAATCAAACCAGCTGCTGTTTTTGGACATTTTGTATAAAGAATGGAGAAGAAAAATTGCTATTCTTAAAGACGTGAACATTGTTCCCTTAAAGCCTGTCTCTTAATGGAGAGTCAAACAGCAGCTCTGCAGCTCTGCTCTGGTCTCTGCTATGTTGAGATTTTAGAGAACGTAATTATTTCTTGTTTAATTATGTATTATTTCACCCACCCACAACCCATTCTCATGTCCCTGTGTGTAACAAGCAGAGTGTACACACACTGTGAACCCCCCATGTAGGTGCAGGGTACTATCTGAATAACTCGTCTTTGAAATAGCAGAAAAATACTGTGCTATAAACTTTAGACCAGGTTTTTGTTGGTCAATGGCACAATCGCTCTCTGCTGGCTAAAAGTAACATTGTGCCAACAATGCGCCTGACCACACATATAAAGAGCTCAACAGCCCTCACACAGATGGGCACAAGTACATTTGCTACAAACACAACATGGGTGCTGGCCGTGAAAATGACAATCACGTCAGTCTGAAACTAGCATTGACAGTTACACTGCGCTAAGTGCCAGGTGGAAGATAGGACCCTAAGAGTCTACAGCCTTGTTACCCCCAATTTCCACGTACTCTGTCTGCGCCGCGCTACGCAGCACCGTGGATCTGGAGCAACCCACAGCACGTACCCTGGCCTTGTGCGACGGGAAGTGATGTGATTTTTAAAAAATTGAGAGTTTACAATCCGTAGTCTGCGCATTGTGTAGTATTTTGAAATTTATCGGATGCTGTGTGCGTTCCCTTTCCGGTTTGGTGCGATCTGAGCTTAGTGGCTTGATGTAAAAATAGACCTGGCACGTATCTCTGACGAAGTGGAGCGCCATGGCAGTTCTGCTACGTCTAGCGTATCTGCTACGCACTGCATTGCGCTGCGCGGCACAGACGGAGTATGTGGAAATTGGGGGTCAGTGTCTCTGTGAGGCTGCCCTTACCCCCAATTTCCACATACTCCGTCTGTGCCATGCAGCGCAATGCAGTGCGTAGCAGATACACTCATATTCTAGTGAACAGCTTCATTTCCACAGCGAGCGCCGCGCAGCATCTCTGGAGCAATCCAGAAGTGCAACGGCGCTCCGCTTCATCGGAGATACGCGCCAGGTCTATTTTTCAGCGACTGCATGTCCATTGCACATCAAGCCACGAAGCTCAGATCGCACCAAACCGGAAACGGAATGCACACAGCATCCGGTAAATTTCAAAATACAACACAATGCACGGACTACAGATTGTAACCTCTCAATTTTTTAAAAATCCCGTCACATCCTGTCACACAAGTTGTCAGTCAGTGCGAGGGTCAGAGGAAAGATGGACGAGGAGAAACTGATAATTCAAGTGGAAAGCCATAGTATTTTGTATGACACCACACATCCTTTCTACAAGGATACAAACCGAAAGGAGAAGACCTGGTGTGAAATTGCAGGAGTTTTGGGAGTGAATTGTGCTCTTTATCGCATGATTTCACAGTTTCCATGTGTGAGCTTGCCGCTCCACTACACGGCGCGACGCTCCAGAAATGCATCCAGTAGGCGAGGGTACGAGCTGTTGGTCGCTCCAGATCCACAGCGCTGCGTAGCGTGGCGCAGATGGAGTATGTGGAAATTGGGGGTTAGGCACAGAGATGCTTTGTGCTAGGTACATCAGCAAGCTAACAGGTATCACAGTATCAATGTTAGGGGACATTTAGCAATTCACCCATCAGTTGCTGGGACATAAACTACAAAAGTCAACACAACATCCAGTGGTGGTAGAGGAAAAAGTCAGTGAATCTCCAAAATCAATAGAATTAATCTTCTGGGCTGGGCACTATGGATATCTAAAAAATTTCCCAAATTTCCATAGCAATCTATCTCAATAGTTGATGGATATTTCAGTTAGGACCAAAGTGGGGTATTTAGGGTAATTAGGGTAACCAGGTTTTTCTTGGTAAATGGCACAATCGCTCTTGCTGCCTAAAAATAACATTGGGCCTCATTCACTAATATCTGCGCAGAAATGTTCTTACTCTTTGGGCCTCATTCACTAATATCTGCGCAGAAATGTTCTTACTCTCCGCAAAAAATAAGTACTTGCACAAAATCACCGTGGGATTCATGACACGTGCGTACCGGCCAATTTTGTTCTCACCACCTTGCGTATGTGAGTGAATCAGAACCATTCTAAATTGACAGGCGCGTGCTCGTAATCTGTGATTAGCATACTACCACGCCCCCATTTCTCCATATAAGGAAACCGCTTGCCTAGAGTTGATTCATGAATGAAGGAAGCGGTTACGCGAGGAGAGAAGTAGTAAATTTCACAGTTTGTTAGAAGCGATGGCGCCGGGTCTTACAGGAATGCCATGGGTCACTGTAAGATTGTGGAGGACACAGCATGCCAGGATGATCTTGCACACCTTCTCAGGGGTATAAAGTAGTTTGCCACCGGCCATATCTGATCCAAACACATCCAACGGCCCTTAAGCACGCCAAAAGTGCGCTCTACGGCGCATGTGTGGGCATGTATGTTATTATAGCGCACCTCTTGAGGGGTTTCAGGGTTTGCGTATGGTGTCATCAGCCATGTTTTAAGGCCATATGCCCGGTCACCCAAACAATATAACATTTTAACATTAACGGAATAGAGACTTACTGAAAATACTAACTCAAAACAATTGAAATAAAAGACTAGAACATAAGATGCTCACCAACAAGCCATCCACTTCTCACAGCCCCTGCCTCCAAACGCATTCCCACTGTACTGTTTTGCAAAATAAATGAGTCATGGGTGCCTCCTGGCCAGCGGGCCACAGCCTTAAGGATATGGCAGTCGGCATTACAGATCATCTGCACGCTGATGGAGTGATAGTTTTTCTGTTCATGTTATTGTTAATATTTTCATTGTCACAATGATGAGGGTGAACGTGTGTCAATTTCATGGTAATTTAATACATTTGGCCAATGTGTCAATTTCATGGTAATTTAATACATTTGGCCAATATATTAGTAAATTAATTATTTTAAAAAATTTTAATTAAATCTCTTTTTCATGAATGTGGTTTTATAGACTCTGCATGTACTTAAAAGGTATGTTTGCATTTTCTAAGTCAGTTCGGCCTTCCTCATTTGTGCATATGCATGATCTGAGGCAGTTCTAAATTTGTTCGCAGAGTAAGAACAAATTTGGGTAAGAAAATATTGATGAATCCCGGATTTGTGCGTCAAACGATCGTACGCACAGTTTAAGCACAGATTTGTGCGTACGCACTGTTTGTGAATGAGGCCCATTGTGCCAACAATGCACTTGACCACACATATAAAGAGCTCAACAGCCCTCACACAGATGGGCACAAGTATTGCTACAAACACAACTTGGGTGCTGGCTGTGAAAATGACAACTGCTTCAGTCTGAAAGTAGGATTGACAGTTACACTGCATTAGGTGCCAGGTGAAAGATAGGGCCCTAAGAGTCTACAGCCTACATTCTGTGTTAAGTGATACACATTTTTTGCCACATTTGGACTTCTGTCTTTCAAATTTCTGCTATTTTTATTCAAGTGGGGGCTTTTTTGTTTGTTTGTTTGTTTGTTTTATTTATTTATTTATTTATTTTTTGAACATCCAGTAATGTGAGAAATAGAAAAAAAGTGTCCCTTTCTGTTTTTATCAAGCAGCAAATTCCAAGGCTGCGAAATGAAGTCAGTGTGAAGGTGCCAAAAACTGTATTTCATCAAATGGCCACTTGAGGGTGGCTCTAAAATAGAATAAATCCCTATAGGTGTAGTCAGCCAGGTGGAGGTGTGGTGCTGTTGTCTGAAGTGCAGTTACAAACAACACGTAGTTACATAATGGTCATCTTAAAATTCAAACCAAGACAAAAAAGAGGGCCATGGGTTGCAGGATGGGTCAGATTGATATGTTTTCTGTGCCCCGTGGTGTCAAACTGCAGACCTGATTACGGATTAATAACAACAAACATGTACTATGCATGTTTGACCATATCAGACTGTGACAGATCAGATGATGGTATCTGCCATGATGGCTGTATGAAACTCTAAGAGCAGCAGCAGAATTGCTATTTTTCCATCTGAAACTCTTTGATGCATGTTTTGTCTCAGCTGCATCGGGTACAGATATTCGGTGGTGAAAGATTTGAGCTTCCTTGTAGTGATGTATTCAACACCCCGCCCTTTCAAATGAAAGCCCCTTTACAGTGATATAAACTGCCCTTGCTGTGACACAGTTGTACGCACAATGGAAAGTTTCACCTTATTAACAGTTTTGCTTCTCTGCAGCCTCAGTAAGTACTGGTGTTGAATTATTCTGAACAGAAAATACAATTCTGATCTTCCTTTTATGCAGACACCCACCATTATATTTTCACTCTCAAATTACTTAGGATTGAACAAATTTAGATGTTTTGTTGTTGCATATCCAAGAGAAGTAAATCTCTTGTTGTCTCTACTGTTTGTTTCAGGCTGGATCTCTGTCTCAGGTTCTGAGTCTCACACTGTGGAGGTCAAGCCTGGTGAAGAAGTCACACTGACGTGCACCAACATTTCCAGCACTTCGACTCTGACTGAATGGTTCAGACTGATCAACAGAACCAAGCCCAGCTGCATCTCCTCCATGTACGGGGCTGATGGTGAAGCTTCGTTCTGTGATGGATTTCAAAGTGGATTTGAAATGAGCTCCAACATCTCCACTGTCTTTCTTAAAATCAAGCGAGTGGATTTATCTGACTCTGGACTGTATTTCTGTGGATTCTACAAAGACACACATACAGTCATTGCCAATGCAACACATTTGAAAGTTCAAGGTAAGAATAAGCCGTACTTCTTTCAGAAATCATATTTACAGTATATCTCAAATTTATTTCCACAGTATTGGGAAAACAGCTTAAAGACAAATAAGAACCAATACTTCAAATTGTTTCTTCTTTTTTTAAAAAAGGTAATGGTGAATCAGACGGTGACCAGGATTCTGAGACTGAAAGTAAGGGGTTTTGTTTATTGCGCAACAGAGCCAGTATCACTATTGTTTAGGTCAAAGTCAAATCCTATCATTTGTGTTGTAGAGGAGCCTGATGGAATGACAAACCTAATGAGTGTGATCCTGGGTGGTGTGACTGTTCTCCTCACTGTAGTCGTCATTGCTCTGGCTGTTAAAATCAGAAAACTTCAGACGGGTACAGTTGATTTATTAGTTGTTGTACATGATGAACAAATCCAAAGCTGAGTATATGTTCAGTAATAATTTTAACTAATGAGACTTTTGTCTTTTGTCATTTAGCTGTGAATGAAGAGCCGCAGCCAGAGAGAAACAAGGTGAACCCAACACTTACTTAAATACACTGTGTCTTATGGTGGTTTAACAGATGATTTCTTTCTTGTTGCTACATGTGGCATCAAAGTAAAATTATCCCTTCTAATTTATACTTTTACAAGTTCATATCCTGTGTGCACAAGAAAAACAAGTAATAATCGCCTTTTCAGACTTAAGGGACTCATTGTATCTTCAAACTTTAAACTAACAGTTGAGGCTCGTTAAGTTGAAGAATAACTGTATTTTGTATCAAAATCAGTGATCAGTGAAGGTTTATCTTTGCTTATCTTACTGTATTTGGCTTACTCAGAACGTGAGCATGTTTGTCATAGCCAAACTTTTTCCCTTCTTGCCAACTATGATTTTCTCCCCCATCTGAAACACATCGGAATGCTCCAACTAGTCAAACAGATGACATTTTCCAATCAAACAAAACCTGAAAACCTGAGCCTTTCTGCCATGCTGTTGTGTGTAATTGTCTGAAGTACAGCTACAAACTGTATTATTTTAAAATACAGACATAGTCACTGGGTGAAGGTGAGCTTTAATCTGGCCTATGTGCTGTGGCTGAGAGAGTTTTTCTTAGTCTTAATTTAAATTGTCCAACACAGCTGGGATTCCATTAACAATCACGTTTTAGCATTTAAATTAGACTTCCTTAAACTATGGTTAACAATCACCTTAGATCAAATAATTATTTTGTGAAACTTTTTTTTTTTTTCGCCAACTCAGCCACAGTGTGTGTGATACGTTATGTGACTCTAAATACTCCGATTCACAGGATCTGGGCTCAGATGAACTGAACTACGCAGCTCTACGTTTCCAGGCAAAGCCAAAAAGAAGCCGCAGACCTCCATCTGAGAGAGAGGTGGAGCCACATGTTGTGTATGCTGCCACCAGATAGACTCAGGAAACATCTGGAACAGCAGCTCAGAGTGGAACTGATGCTTTATCATATTAATCTACTGTTGGGGTTTATATGTGGTCTGTGTGTGAGTTGATTCACTGGCAAAAAATAAATCTGAAATGATGCTTCTGTATTTTCTTGCTCATGTTTCTTTCTGTCTCTCACTTTGTCTGAGAGTAAAAACAGCATGTGTAATGTGTGACGGAGGAGGAGTCAGAGAGGACACTGATGGCTGAAATGGTCTGTGCACAGAGGAGTGAGTGACGTACACATGACTTGTTTAACAGGAAGAGACAGCACAGTGTGGTCTGAGAACAACTGAGGTGAAGAGCAATGAGATCTCTGAAGTCAAAGTTCTGTGGAAAGTATAAAAGAAAGCTGTGACAAGAAGTTTACTGATTCAATACAAAATCAAACCAGCTGCTGTTTTTGGACATTTTGGAGAAAGAATGGAGAAGAAAAACTGCTATTCTTAAAGACGTGAACATTGTTCCCTTAACGCCTGTCTCTTAATGGAGAGTCAAACAGCAGCTCTGCAGCTCTGCTCTGGTCTCTGCTATGTTGACATTTTAGAGAACGTAATTATTTCTTGTTTAATTATGTATTATTTCACCCACCCACAACCCATTCTCATGTCCCTGTGTGTAACAAGCAGAGTGTACACACACTGTGAACCCCCCATGTAGGTGCAGGGTATAATTCATCTTTGAAATAGCAGGAAAATACTGTGCTATAAACTTTAGACCAGGTTTTTGTTGGTCAATGGCACAATCGCTCTCTGCTGGCTAAAAATAACATTCCACCAACAATGCGCTTGACCACACATTTTAGGAGCTCAACAGCCCTCACACAGATGGGCACAAGTACATTTGCTACAAACACAACATGGGTGCTGGCCATGAAAATGACAATCACGTCAGTCTGAAACTAGGATTGACAGTTACACTGCGCTAAGTGCCAGGTGGAAGATAGGGCCCTAAGAGTCTACAGCCTTGTTAGTGTCTCTGTGAGGCTGCACTTAGGAACAGAGATGCTTTGCGCTAGGTACGTCAGCATGCTAACATGGTCACAGTATCAATGTTGAGGGACATTTAGCAATTCATCCAACAGCTGCTGGGACATAAACTACAAAAGTCAACACAACATCCAGTGGTGCTCCGAAGTCAACAGGATTTATCTCCTGGGCACCATGAATGTCTGTACAAATTTCCATAGCAAAACATTTAAAAACATTGATGAATATTTCAGTTAGGACCAAAGTGGAAGACCAATTAGGTGACCAAATGACCAACATTGCCATTACTCTAGTAATAAACAAGTCAACTTTCCATTCAAATGTAGCACAACTTTTAACCAAATTTCAAGAAAATACGCAAAAAAAAGTGAATAATGCTCATTTCCATCAGCTACTGTTCTGTGAATATTAGGAATTGGGGGCACCAAGGTGAACAGTTGGCGAATTTGCATTTCTAGAATAGTGAAGGCCTGACTTGCCCTGCACTGCCTTCCTCTGCCACTGATTGGCTTACCCTGACATTCTTACCCTAACCAATATCATTCCTCTTGCCTAACTCTAACCAATTGAAACAACAAAGGCAACAGGTAGTAACCAATCAGAGAGAGAGCAGGATGTGTAATGCTTTCGCTATCCTAGAAAGCACTAATTCGCAAACAGTTGGTGTTAAGCGACGGGGGGAACCAGATGGTGGGTGTTATGCTTCCACCACAACACAGTTACCATGGATGTATAGAGAGAACTGGATACAGCATTGGAGGTGGGGCCCCGTTCATGAAAATGCTCAATGGCACATGAAGCCCCAAAAATTTTCTGCTTTGCTTCCAAATTTGTTGGACTCATAGAACAAGTGATAACTTGAATGGGGAAAAAGTATTTCATAATGCAGCTCTTCTCGACTTTCAAAATGTTATCGGACCAAATAGATCAAGTCCTGATACTTAAGTTATTTCATGGGGGTTGTAACACTCATGAGATGTATCCATTGATTTACAGATGACTTTTTCACGATGTAAGTCTATTGGAAAAAAGTTTTTCTGGGCACAGGCATTATATGACGGACCCAGAGGTTGCAATTCTGCAGTTTGGCCCCTATGTCAAAATGGCTTCAAAGCCTGGCGCTGTTCCTGGGGGGGCTGACCACTCTGGCCCCTTGGATCAGGATAGTGTTATCGGTGGTAACCACTGTGTGAGCGCAGTGCAGAGCGGCAGTAATTAGCTAGCCAGTGCAGGGTTCAACGCTAAGGTTTTTTTTCACTTGCCCGGTCGGGCAAGTTGGTCAGAGATCTACTTGCCCGAAGTCAGTTTTTACTTGCCCTATAAAAATTGTTTAATTTAAGCGGCTATCAAATAACAAAGACTGCAGTTATTTTTATGTTATGTAATCTTTATTCACACTGTATTTATTAATTAAAACAACATATGTCATGTATTGTAGCTTAATTCCTACACAAAAATGACAGTGTCAGGGCTTAAAGTGAAAAATTTGTCAATCGTTCTCCGTCTATAATTTTGCGCCCTACTTGAGCCATGCCCACCTCTATTTATTTTTCACCCCTCTCTCCAGTTCTGCTGTATTAACACCGGGTTTAATATATTTTGCTTCCATCTCTCTGCCCTGCTCTACTCTACTTCAACGCTACTTAGCTCTCTCTCTACTCTACCAGTAGACTACCACATCCACCTGTTGCACAAAACGCACACAGCAGTGTTTCCCCTAGGATGGAGTTGTAGCAGCGGAGGTGAAGCACACGCATGAAAAATAATTTTCACATGCGTGAAACTTTTTTGTATGCTTGCAAAGCACAGCCTGCTGGAATGTTTCTGTGTATCTACTGGCACCAAAAGGGCTCTTTAGGACTAAGTACATACAGTACATGTGTGCACAGTAATGAGCAGGCGAAATGTCTGTCTAGCTTACATATGAGGTGTCTCAAGATTTAGGAACATACAATTTTATTGAATATAATAAAAGTAAAAATTCACTTGACATGCTGCTGTTTTGGGCTATGACCTATTTAAGTGTTGGAAGTTGTTATTTACGTGACAACGCCTGAACGCAACACAAGCTCAGCACCAAGAGTGCCGTGCTGAGCTGCTGTGCGAGCAGTGTGTTTGTCTGTGCATAACAGCAGTCTGTTGGCTATTTACACAGTGTCCATAACAATAACTTTGTCAGCTGACAAACTGCACCGGGCTCGGGGTCAGGTTTGGTCAGGAAAATGCGGCCTGAGCCGCTCTAGCGTGCTCACCTGTGTGTGTGGCGGAACTCCGCCGTGCGCGATACAGAGAGGAGAGGAGAACTGTTAACGCGTGACCATGTAGAGACAGAAATGACACGATGACATAACACCATAAATAGTATATTGTTATGTTATTATATGAAGCGTCCATCGCGCAAAATAATATCACTGGGCGCTGTGGGCAGGACATTGTTACACAGCGTGTGCCTGTGACTTCAGGCAGAGAGACCGCTGCATCAGAGCAGAAGAGCACGTTTTAAAATACATTTATTTTATCAATTAGTTATTAACTTTTACTATTTTTAGCAACTTGCCCGATTGGGCGAGTGAGTTGTAAGTTTACATGCCCGACCGTGAGTTTTACTTGCCCCGGGCAATCGGGCAATCCTTATTGTTGAGCCCTGCAGTGGGATACAAGCATGCACTAACATGCACACGCTTCTGACAAAGAACAGAGAAGCTCAGATTACAACATACACAAAAAGAGTTTGACTTCACTCTCCGCTCACTCAGGACGCCATTACTCCATCATATCTTTACATATATCTTTACATCTTGGTTGTTTGCTGTCATGTTAATGCTCTGAATGTCGTATACAGAACCTTTACATGACATGCTTCACATACATCATGATTTTTTAGCTAAGTCTGTTTCCTATAGACTTGGATGTCTGTGGTTATTCTATTATGAGGGATATACCAACTTTTTCGCACTGGCCAAGTGTAAACACATTTTAGCAATGTTTCGATTTTTTGTTTTAAATTTTTGTTGTTTTTACTTAGTTGTTTTTTTTTTTTAAATCCAGTGACTTGAGAAATGGAAACCATGTGTGAACCCTTCTGTATGATAAGGTGTTATTACATAAGCAGGTATGTGTAAAGACAACTCAAGTTTCCACAATTGCTTTTAATGTAAATGGAAAATCAACTGAAAAGGCTTAAAAAAGGCATGTTGGTGATTACAACTAGGACAGATCTAAGCATCAGCAAGAAAACTCCATAAATTTGCTTGGGTTTCTTAATCTGACACGAAGATGCAGGGTGAATGAACCTTTTAAGAACATTACTATATGGCAGGTGGTCCTTGGTAGATGATCACAGGACACATGAAAATACTTAGAATAATCCTAAACATTGTATCCAGAGATAGCAGCATCAAGCGTAAAAATACAACATCACAGGCCCCTCACTTTGATATTACATGTGTCATACAACACTGTTATGGATTAGGTGAAGATGCTTTCAGTGATGGCTGTATGAAACTGTATGAGTCACTGAGATGAATTGTTCTTCATGCATCTGTAATTCTTTATGGCAAGTTTAATCTCAGGCTACATCTGACACAGATATAACTTCGTATTACAGGCATCACTCATACCTAACCTTCATGAGCTCAAATATGAGCAAAGTCACAGTGTGAGCGGCAAGGGCAAAAACAAAAAACACCCCGCCTCTCTAAACCCCTTTATAAGAGCTCAGTGGTATTAACTACGCTTGCATTGACAAGACTAAAGGCACAATGAGGAACTTCACCTTTACTTCAGTTTTACTTCTCTGCTGCCTCAGTAAGTACTCACACTTTGTGTAACCAGAAACCCACCAGAATTTTACTTTGCAAACTGGAACTGAATTAATGAATTCTTGCCATCTTCTTATGGTAACTGTTGCATTGTACGCTTATAAGTAAATCTCTTAACTCTGCTGTTTGTTTCAGGCTGGATCTCTGTCTCAGGTTCTGAGTCTCACACTGTGGAGGTCAAGCCTGGTGAAGAAGTCACACTGACGTGCACCAACATTTCCAGCAGTCCATGTCAGACCGACTGGTTCAGACTGATCAGCAGAACCAAGCCCAGCTGCATCTCCTCCATGTATGAGGCTGATGGTGGAGCTTCGTTCTGTGATGGATTTCAAAGTGGATTTGAAATGAGCTCCAACATCTCCACTGTCTTTCTTAAAATCAAGCGAGTGGATTTATCTGACTGCGGACTGTATTTCTGTGGATTCTACAAAGACACACATACAGTCATTGCCAATGCAACACATTTGAAAGTTCAAGGTAAGATTAAGCTGTACTTCTTTCAGAAATCATATTTACAGTATATCTCAAATTTAGTGTCACAGTAGTGTAAAAAAAAGAAAAAAAAAAGCATAAAGACAAATAAGAAACCAATACATGTCAAATTCTCCTTCTTTTTCTTAAAAGGTAATGGTGGATCTAATGGTGATGTAGATTTTGAGACTGAAAGTAAGTTGTTGTTTTTTTGCACACTTTATAGAGCCAGTATTACTATTGTGCAAATCTAAAGCCACCAGATTAAAAAGAACATAGTCAAATTCTATCATTTGTCTCATAGAGGAGCCTGATGGAATGACAAACCTTTTAAGCATGATCCAAGTTGGTCTGACTGTCTCCCTCACTATAGTCGTCATTGTTCTGGTTGTAAAAATCAGAAAACTTCAGACAGGTACAATTGATTTATTTTTTGTTACAAATGTTGGACAAACACAAAGCAAAGCATGTGTTCAGTAATAATTCACTAAGGAGACTTTTGTCTTTTGTCATTTAGCTATGAATGAAGAGCCGCAGCCAGAGAGAAACAAGGTGAACTCAACATTTACTTAAATACACTGTGTCTTATGGTTTTATAGATGCATTTAAACACAAGTCTGTTAAGGATCTTTGTCTTGAACTGCTGCAAGTGGCAAACTCATTACATTACATTTAATTAGCTGACACTTCTATCCGAAGTGAGATACAATAAGTGCATTCACCACCATGTGGGCATGACCCCAAAACGTGCAAGAATCATACATTCAGTTTATCAAAGATGCTGATGTACTTCAAGTGCTACATTCAGAGACAGGTGCAGTCTGAACAAATTAATTTTCAGTCTAAGACACATAATGTGAATAACTTTCTGCTCTCATGATGTCAATAGGGAGTTCAATCTCCCATTGTGGAGCCAGGACAGCAAACAGCAATGACTTTGACTTTCATCATGAGGGAGTGACAAGCCCATCAGCAACTGTAGTCAGATAAATATTAAATAAATGAAATGACATATAACTGGCACGTAATGAGTTAAATTATATACCAGAACGGTCACAATTTGAAACATGTAGTTAATGCTGTAAAATGGTCACCAAAACAACCAGGTTAGGTTCAGTTTTTAAAAAAAATAATACTTGGTTAGGATTAATAAAAGTATAGTTGTTGAATATGGGATGTAACTACTTAAAGTAAATATAAGTTAATTTTTCTCATTTCACATGGGACAAGAACAGTGGTCTCCTGGGCGAAAGTTCTGTGTTTGTTTGACCCATCCATCATGCCAGCCACCACGCTATGTGGACTTTCTCACTCTTTTTGCTATTTATCGGGTCGTAACATTAACCATCACTTACTGCGTGAAGTTGTTGAACCAAAGAATTCATGTTTCACTGACAAAGGATCCTTTCCATTGATGTTGTTTCTGTGTTGCTGGCACGTGAAATCACTGCCAAATAATGTAGTGTTGAGATGTTGTGGTCATTTCGCATATTCCTGTGAGACCAGGCTTCAAATTTCAGCTGTGATCTTTAAACTTAAAACTGACAGGTAAGGTTCAATGACTTGGAATTTGGGAATATTTGGCCTATATGTTGAGACTCTGAGCAAATGCTAGTCGTAGCCATACCTCCTCCCTACTTCCTGACAATGGTTTTGTTTTTTTTTCTCTGAAACATGGAAATGCTCCATCAATTCAATCCAAATATATTTTGTCAAAAAGTCATAGACACCCATGTTAAAATTCCCAACTTACAGCAGATATAAACATGTTTATAGTTCCAGATCCACCCCTCACTCCTCCATAGCTCCAACCTCAGAAGTGACCAAAGATGGTCACACGAACCAGTGGATAACGTCACAGTGGCTACATCCATTATTTCGTACGGTCTATGATTCAAACATGGCCACTGTAAGGTGTAAGGTTTTGTCACACAGTCTGGTCTGTATCCTGTTGTTGTTCAATCAGCCTTGGTTTAAATCAGTATAATTTCATTGTGCAGAAGGGTGGGTTTCTATGACTTATGTTGTTATAGCGCCACCCAATTGCCAATTAGAGTTAAATTTCTCCAGTCACCTTGAGGCGTCCTGCTCTACATATCTACCAAGTTTAGAAAAAATTGAAATGGCGGTTAGGCCTAGATAAGAAATTAGCTCTCTAGCGCCCCCATTTTGTTTGATGGGGTCAATAATGGAGGGGTCCCCTCAGATTATGTGTGGTC
>NC_065522.1:10865549-10874924 GCF_006386435.1 Epinephelus moara | reverse complement strand
GATTCACAGGATCTGGGCTCAGATGAACTGAACTACGCAGCTCTACGTTTCCAGGCAAAGCCAAAAAGAAGCCGCAGACCTCCATCTGAGAGAGAGGTGGAGCCACATGTTGTGTATGCTGCCACCAGATAGACTCAGGAAACATCTGGAACAGCAGCTCAGAGTGGAACTGATGCTTTATCATATTAATCTACTGTTGGGGTTTATATGTGGTCTGTGTGTGAGTTGATTCACTGGCAAAAAATAAATCTGAAATGATGCTTCTGTATTTTCTTGCTCATGTTTCTTTCTGTCTCTGACTTTGTCTGAGAGTAAAAACAGCATGTGTAATGTGTGACAGAGGAGGAGTCAGAGAGGACACTGATGGCTGAAATGGTCTGTGCACAGAGGAGTGAGTAACGTACACATCATTTGTTTAACAGGAAGAGACAGCACAGTGTGGTCTGAGAACAACTGAGGTGAAGAGCAATGAGAGTCAGAGAGGACACTGATGGCTGAAATGGTCTGTGCACAGAGGAGTGAGTGACGTACACATCATTTGTTTAACAGGAAGAGACAGCACAGTGTGGTCTGAGAACAACTGGGGTGAAGAGCAATGAGGTCTCTGAAGTCAAAGCTCTGTGGAAAGTATAAAAGGAAGCTGTGAAAACTAGCTTGCTTATTTTATGGCAACATTAAACTAGCTGCTGTATTTAGACATTTGTAGAAATTGCGGACAAACACAGCTATTTCAGTAATTTGACTATTGCACCCTTAAAACATATATCAGTCTCTTCTGACACTGTTAAATCACTCTACTCCTCATCACTGACACAAAATCAACTGTTTCACTTTTCATTGTGCACATACCTAAGGCATAGTCTCAGGTTACAGTCTAATCTGTCAGGTTCCTATGTTGAAATGTGTTCACTGACATAGTTTGATTAGAGAACAGGGCAGTACGCTGTAATAAGTAACAGGTATTCTCATAATCAAGAGCACACACAGCAACAGGAAGGAGAATGTAAATGCCAATGGTATTCTATGCCAGATTTTACTATTGAAAAAAAACAAAAACTGTGCAGACTCATTCAAAAGTGATCTATCCTAATCAATCCCTTATATTTCACTAGAAGTGTGTGGTGGTGTATTTATCTGCAGAGACCCTGCTCCCTGTCTGTAGTTTATTATGTTCTTTTAATTATGCTGTGTTTGGGCTGTTCCTGGGCACAGCAGGTAGGTGAGGTCGGGACTACTAAAAGGCTGTGAAAAGGCGTCAGGCTGTAAGCAGCAAGAGGAAGCTATGAAAATCACGGATACAGCTCAGAAAAGAGCGCAAATACAGTGAGTGAGAGTGAATGTGGGGTTGGCTTTTACTTTCACTGGTGATACTGCTTACAAACAGAAACTAACAATTCCTGCATAGTAGGCTACACATTTAAACAATATGTGGGGCCCTGTCTTACACCCAGTGTAAAGTGGGCGACAGTGCAGGGCAACTGTCATTGCTAGTTCCAGACTGATGCAGTTGTCACATTCACGGCAAATGTACTTGCACCCATCTGTGCACCAATGTGCATGTAGGTCTCTAAAATCAGGCGCTCTTGATTATACATAGGCAGGTTCACAATGCGTACACCACGGTCCTTACACACACAGGGATGTGCGGATCAGTTACAGGTGGGTGAAATAATACATCATTAATGAGGAAAATATATTCTCTAAAATGTGAATATAGCAGAGAACAGAGCAGAGCTGCTGTTACACACTGTTACACACACTGTTTCACACTGTGCATTTACACACAAGAAGCAGCATAACTTCACTGATTATTTCAGAAGCTAAAAGGTTAGTTTTTTCCTCTCTCAAGTTTATAACTACAGTTTTTAGTTTTGCTGCGTAAATGTACCACGATATTTGCTGTAGACATTACTGCTTCAACTGCATTACTTATTATCAGCAGAAAATAGTGTGCTTCTCCAATTCGCCAAATATGCCATGTAAACAGCAATGTGCCAGATGCAAGTGCACCTGAATTTATATAGAACAGAAGATTAAAATCTGGTTATTGAATTCATGTTACACCCTAAACACACCTGTGATTAGTTAAGGGGCTAAATAGAACCCCTTTGCCCCTTGCACCTTACTTCACGCCCATATTTAGCGCCATTTAACTAGCAAAGTGGTGCTGGACATGCTCTAAATATACTTGCGCCATGCATTTCAGATCATGCGCTAAAGGTTATTTAAATAGGGCCACAAGATTCTACAGCCATGTTAGTGTCTGTGTGAGGCTGTACGTAGGCACAGCCACGTTTTGAGCCAGGTGCGGCAGCATGCTAACATCGTCACAGTGTCAGTGTTTGTGTTTCACGGCAATTCTTCAAACATTTGCTGGGTATCTCACTGAAAATCATAAAGGTCAACCTTACAGTGGTGCTAGAGGAAAAGGACATTTTTGCCTGGACCAAAGAGACAAAGAGGTAGGCTGATGGACCAACCGACCCACTGACATTACCATCTAATACATGATATCCATCTATGGTCAAGTTTCCATCCAAATGTAGCTTCAATTTTAACCAAATTTTCAGGAAATTGGAAAAAAAGCAAATTAATGCACATTCTCAGCTACTACTAGTAAATACTGGGAGTTTGGGGCATCGATAGGGGTAACTGGGTGCCATTAAATCATTGCAGAGTGACAATCAAATCTCAATGTGATAGAATTCATTTAAGGAATACTCAATAATCAGTTTTTCAGTGACGAGTGATGTTTAAGTGACATGCTTGATATACGCAGTGGGGTAGTAGTAGCTGATGAGGTGGGTGTTCTACTAGGTAGACAGGTATTTTATGAAGCAGGAAGTGGTCTCCCATATATTTCAGTGTTTTTTTGGCTAACCAGCCAGAAATACCCTGTAAACCTGCATATACCCTTCACTATACCACTTAATATACGTCATGATTCAGTAGCTCTACTTCCATTGCACTTAGTCATATTTTGTTTTTATCATTACTCCTACTCTTCCACCTTTTAGTAATTGCTTTTCATGTCAATGGAGGGAGAGGTTGTTCTGCATGTGCAATTATTTGTTTTCTCTCATATTGCATCTGACACAGATATAACATGATATTATATGAGTCTCTTTGAACCAAACTATCCTGAGCTTAAATATGTGTAAAGGCGCTGCATAAATGGCAAGTTAGTGTGAGCGGCAACATCAAAACAAAAGACCCCGCCTCTCTAAACCTCTTTATAAGAGCTCAGTGGCACAAACTATTCTCGCAGTGACACAATGAAACGCACAATGAGGAGCTTCACTTTGACAACAGCTTTACTTCTCTGCAACCTCAGTAAGTACTGACACTTGATTATACTCAGCATCAAATCATGTAACCAGAGACCCACTAGAATTTCAACTTGCAAACTGGAACTGAAGTAATTGTTGTCTTATTACAGTGTCATCGCACAAGTACAATGAAATTGGGTGGCTATTCATGCTGGTATAAAAGAGCAAAATTAGAGGCATGATTACAAAATAAGATAAATAAAATATAACTATAAAAAGGAAATAAAAAATCATAACAGCACATATTCACACATGCCATAGTGCACATTATGCTTATGGGTATAACATCACATCGCGCAAGAGATCACAGTGTATTATTGAGAGCAGTGATGGCTTCGTGATAATGCTCTTGTTGTCTCTGCTGTTTGTTTCAGGCTGGATCTCTGTCTCAGGTTCTGAGTCTCACACTGTGGAGGTCCAGCCTGGTGAAGAAGTCACACTGACGTGCACCAACATTTCCAGCAGTCCATGTCAGACCGACTGGTTCAGACTGATCAACAGAACCAAGCCCAGCTGCATCTCCTCCATGTACGGGGCTGATGGTGAAGCTTCGTTCTGTGATGGATTTCAAAGTGGATTTGAAATGAGCTCCAACATCTCCACTGTCTTTCTTAAAATCAAGCGAGTGGATTTATCTGACTCTGGAGTGTATTTCTGTGGATTCTACAAAGACAAACATACAGTCATCGGCGATGCAACACATTTGAAAGTTCAAGGTAAGAATAAGCTGTACTTCTTTCAGAAATCATATTTACAGTATATCTCAAATTTATTTCCACAGTATTGGGAAAACAAAATAAAGACAAATAAGAACCAATACTTCAAATTGTTTCTTCTTTTTTTAAAAAAGGTAATGGTGAATCAGACGGTGACCAGGATTTTGAGACTGAAAGTAAGGTTTTTTTTTTATTGCGCAACAGAGCCAGTATCACTATTGTTTAGGTCAAAGTCAAATCCTATCATTTGTGTTGTAGAGGAGCCTGATGGAATGACAAACCTAATGAGTGTGATCCTGGGTGGTGTGACTGTTCTCCTCACTGTAGTCGTCATTGCTCTGGCTGTTAAAATCAGAAAACTTCAGATAGGTACAGTTGATTTATTAGTTGTTGCACATCCTGTTGTATAAACTTGTAACAAATAAATCCAAAGCAAAGTATCTGGTCAGTGATTTTTATCTAATCAGGCTGATCTTTTGTCACATAGCTGAAAATGAAGAACTGCATCCGGAAAGAAACAAGGTAAAGTATTAGCCTATAGTCTATAGTCTTTAATGGTGGTATGAATTAGTATTTGACTTTTGTTTTAATCATTAATCAGTGCAAGTACTGATTCTGTGCTGGTTTCTAAAACATGTAGTTGACACTGCATGGAATATTATCTATGACCATCAATACTCAGCCTGTTCTTATTCCTAGGGCATCAGAAACAGCAGCTTGGTCAGCATCTGATTCTGATGCATACGTTGCCCCTGTAGCAGGGGTTGCGTTAACCGCATATTCTCGGTCATTGACCGTTTTTTTACAACAATGACCGGAAAATCTGAAGGCCGTCGGTCATTTTGACCGGTTGCAATTACCACCCCGGCCCACTTGGCGGCAGAGTGCACAGTCAGTGGTTTAAGTGGCTGCTGTTTTCACACTGCAGAGAAAAAGTCATTCATCTGCTTCATGTAGCGTTGTTGACCTAACGCCCTGGACACACCGGACGCGGAACCGAAGCGCAGCGCCCAGCAGCGGAGGCAGTTTTCAATTGCCGCCCATGTTAACCTATCTGACTGTCCACACAGGCCGCTGAGCAGAGCGGAGCGCCCGCGGTTCGGCATCTGGTCTATTTTTCACGCGAGCCGCGAGCACTTCTGTCAAGCTGGATAGAGCGGATCATACCAAACAGGAAGTCGGGCTTCTGTCAAGCTGGATAGAGCGGATCATACCAAACAGGAAGTCGGGCACAGAAAAGACGAGAGAATCCGGCCAATTTTCAAAATAATATAGCACGCACTGAGGAACGTGAGGAGAAAATACCGTGTTTATAATTTAAAAAAACACAACAGTGCATAACCGAGCACATTTTTCAATACCCTAATCACTTCATTACAATTTTCATTTTGTGTCACCGAGCCTACAGGCATAACTACATAACGCCCTGGACACACCGGACGCGTTAGTGCCTTCCGGTGTGTCCAGGGCGAAGCCTAATGGCATGGGTGTGTGCATGTCTGTTCATCTTTTCGTTCATGTCCTTATTAATGCACACTTTATAACTTGCTTGTTGGATTTATTAAAAACGAACGAATGAAAACTAAATGTTGAATACCTTTATAATCATTTAAAATGGAAAATTAAAATGACCGGTAAAAATAGATTATGACCGGATTTTTATGACCCTGTCGGTCAAAATGACCGGTGACGAAGAAGTCTAGCGCAACGTCTGCCCTGTAGCATCTGACAACGGGCTTTCAGCTAACTTCAGTGTAAACCCATCCACGGCAATGAGGAACTATTAAGAGCAGGAAAGTCTGAGTAGGGCAGGAGGGAGGGGAGGCGGATGGGTCCAAACAAACAGAGCACAGGACTTTCAAAGAGAGGACTGCTGTTTGTGTCCCGTATGCTGAATTTTTTAACAAGGCTTCGCAGTTGATGTGTCCAACGTGTCACATGGCACACATGACTTGTTCACTGATGCAAGGTACATGACAAGTGTACCCGAACTATGGTGGTGCACTGGTTAGCACTGTCACCTCGCAGCAAGAGGACCTGGGAACCTGGGGGGTTTCAAACCACAGGGTGGGGGAGCCCTTCTGTGCAGAGTTTGCATGTTCACCCCGTGTCAGCGTGGGTTTTCTCCAGGTACTCCAGCTTCCTCCCACAGTCCAAAGACATGCAGGTTAATTGGTGACTCTCTATTGCCCTTAGGTGTGATTGTGAGTGTGAATGGTTGTCTGTCTCTATGTGTCAGCCCTGTGATAGTATGGTCATCTGTCCAAGGTGTACCCCAGCCCCCGCCCAGTGTCAGCTGGGATAGGCTCCAGCCCCCTGCAACCCCTAAAAGGATAAGCGATTACGGAAAATGAATGAATGAATTATTTTTTATTATTTTTTCTAAACCTCTAACCAACTAGCTTTGTTGCCTGAGTCAAAAGTAGTTTTGGTGACAAAACCCATGTGTCCTCGGAACACAGAATTTAATTGTGAATAGACATTATGCATGTAATAAGCAGAAAATCGACAAGCCGTCTTCGAGGGTCTGATGCTATGTCTGACCGAAATTGATAATTGCGGTACCTCAAGTCACAGTTTAAAGTGTAGGGCCACTGAAAAAGGTGCCATATTTGACGAGTCGGGAATGAAAACGTTTTATAATACTCTGATTTGCAGAATCCATGCACTGACGACCTGAACTCTGCAGCACTGAGGTTCCTTCCAGAGACAATAAGGAACAGGAGGCCTGAATCAGAGAGAGAAGTGGAGACTCGCGTCATTTACACCGCCAGCAGATAGACTCGGGAAGCAACTGTAACTGCAACTCTCAGTGTAACATTGCAACTTTTTTTTTTATAAAGTTCCTAAACTGGTCAGTTCATCTTTGTTTCTTTTTTATTTTGTCTGCCTCCATTTTTTCATTTGACAGGGACAAGAACATAATTGATGAGGGGAAGACAAAAGGGACACTGATGACTGTTAAACTTACTCATATGGAGAGTCAAATGGTTTGTCAGGGGGAGGGAGAAATGAGTGAGATATCCCCTGACAGGAAGAGACAGCTCAGTGTGGTCTGAGCACAGCTAACATCAAAGTCACAAGGCCAAGTTAGTAAAATACAAAAAAGAAGCTGACTACTTTGTTTGTTTTTTTTGTTTTGTTTTTTTTAACAAAATATCAACATTTATTTGTATATATTTGGAAATACATAATAATAGAATGAACCAGCACCTAATGGTGACAAACTGTCTGCATGATAAAGTCTCCACCACAGGAAGACTTCATGACCACAAAAATCAAACAACTTGTTGTTTTTAAAGCCTAAGTAATGCTACTAAAGTTGTCATCACTTCACTACTGCCCATTGTCACCTTCTTCAAAGCCATGTTGTACAGTTTACTGTTATCTTTCATTCTATTTGCATGCAGCAAGAACTGTATCGATTTCTGTACTATTAAATATCCAGTGTAATTTGCAAAGGGCATTAGGATCACTTTGCCTAAAATCTATTTTTGTTAAAAACATTAAGTATTAAAGTATTTTTTTCTTGTTAGTATTTTGGTTCTTACATGCTTCTTTCTCTCTTGCTCTCAGTCTCTTTTTATAATTTTTCCTTGATCGTATTCTCAAGATGATTAAACAAAAGGATATTTGAGGTTTGATGGAGGAGGAGCCAGTAAAGGACGTTGATAATTTTCAAACGTCCTTATAGGGAGATTCTGCAGGAAGGGAGGTACACTATATTTTTCATATCTGACTGGACAAACTGACTTTTTTTTTAACTTTCTAACTGTCTCCATTGTATACTGACACGTAGTGAAGTGGGTATTAAAAATCGGAGGGGTAGCTTTGTATCCTGGCCCTGTTTGCATGCACTTGTGGGCAACAACAAGCATTGTGCCCCCTCTGTGTTATTTTCCACTGTGGTGAAAACACTTTGTGTTTCAGCTAAAGCGAAAGCCACAGGAAGACTGGCCGTCACCTCTCTGCAATAAAACCACAAGCAACAAGAGCTGTACTACTTTCACACAAAAGCCTAACAACTTTATCTTAAAAGGTGAACATATCTTGTTTATGTATATGTAGAAATGCAGTCCAGTCAGCAGTGAAATACTCTTTTCTCAAATTGTTACGTTCTTTGCAGACGACACTAATCAATTTCCTTACACTTATTTGACTCTTTTACCTTTTTACATCAGCACCCTGCTTGCAGAAGAAAATGCCTTGTGCAGCATGATACTTGCACAGCCAGATGACAGTGTCTTCCTCATTAAACTGGCATACCTAAAAACAAGGGTGGATATTTTATTTGACTGTTGGGGGGCACTATTAACAAACAAAAATCTCAAGAACCTCAGAGGGACACTGAATGTACTGTTATTACAATACTATTATTAGACTCCTTATGATGCAGACTCTATCACACACAAAAACATTAAGGACATTTTTCAAGTGCCCAACTGAATCCAAGTAACAGAAATATCATCCTGCCAGACAGACCCCTGGAATCCTTTAATACACTCAGTTACAGTGTATGTAAAGGTGCGGACACACCAAACCGACATCAAAGAACTAGTGGTGACGAAAGCCAACTGTTGCGTCATCTACGTCGCCTCACGTCACCCTGTTTCAGTTGTATTTGAACACACTACACGGATTACATCCGACGGCCAAGTGGCAAGTACGTTCTACGCCTGCGTGAGAGGAAATAACGCAAAAAGGGAAAGCGGAAGTCCGAGGAATGCATGAGATAAAGTAGCGGAGTCCTGACAGCCAAGGTGTTACCTATCTGTGCAGCCAAGCACCGCAGCCCCTCCACGGACTATAACATCCAGACAGTCCCGGTGTTTCCTCCGCAGGCTCCATTTCACTCAGCTGCCCGACAAACCCGCTGCTTCATCCCACTTTAACCTGAATAGCTAACCAGGGCTCGGTGCTGCGGTTGGATCCAAACAGAGAGCCAGGGCTAGCTCCGAGGCTAGCGGAGGCTAACTGGCTGTGCTTCCCTCCCGTCATGCTGCGGCTAACACTCCGCTAGCTGCTCCAAGCTAGCTCCGGTTTATTTTTTAGGTTAAAGTGGGAAGAAGCAGCAGGTCTGTCTGGCAGCTGAGTGAAGTGGAGCCTGAGGAGAAAGCACCGGTTAGCCCCGGTTTCACTACAGGCAGATTCACTCGCTACAGGGGCAAGGAAATAAAACCTGAACAGCCAATCAGAGTGATCTCTCTCACCGACAAGCTCCGCCACCGATTCAATATGCTCTGTCAGCCGAAAAGCCGCCGTGCCGGTGCGGGACACACCGCAAAAACTAGGCTGACAGACGCTCACCGACGGCTGACCGTCAGCTTGGT
>NC_065522.1:10860778-10865100 GCF_006386435.1 Epinephelus moara | reverse complement strand
GATTCCAGAGAGTCTCCCCTCTTCAGATATGGCAGAATATGTCATTTTCCAACTTGCTATGGTGAGATACATGTAAAAATGTAAGAATTTAGTCACACAGATTTGTTTTTTTCATTGATATAAAAATTAATATAAAATACAGGCACATAGAAGGACATGTAATGATGGCAAATCTGGTTAGCCCTGATTGTCCTGAAAAAAAAAACAAGATATAGCATGTGTATGTGGCCTTTATAATGACTGTGATATGAGCTTAAAAGTAAAGGCAGTAAAAATACCCCAAAAATGCCTAGGGCCCATAGGGTTAAAGTAATTGCTATTACTGTCACTGTACACTTACACTTGTAGGCAATTTGTACAATAGGATGTGTGATTTCATTATAGCTCTTGATTGTAAAATAGATCTGGCAGAGCTTGCTGTAAAATTTGGATGTGTGGCAGAGTATTGAAATAATAACATGTAAATGTACCATACTCCCCAGGAAGAGAGAGCAAAAGAGGAGACTATACCAATGGTAGATAATAGTCATATGAATGGTCCTGGCTGAATGCATATCGGTCCACATTATATCCTCCTGACACCCTGTGTCCTCATATGAGGACACTACATTTAAGGTTTACTTGACCTTATACTTCATTCTACTTAACTTAACCCTGTTATCCTCATTTGTGGACACTTTTTTGTGCCATCTAGTGGCAGTAAGACCACAACACACTAATCCATGTAAAAACAAGATGGCAGCCATCTCTGCCAAGTCAGTCCACAGCCGATCCCGACACAAAAGAGGACAAGGTCAAAACCTGATCACATTTTATGGTTGAAACTTGTTTACATGTGACTAATAATGTTTGCAGTTTGATATGGCAACATTTGACCAATTTTAGCAACAGTAACAAGCTAAGACTCTTTTAATTAGAAAGTACTCATTTGAAGACATTGGGACTTAATTATCGTCTTGTTTGAGGACACTTGGACTTTATTGTTGTCTCATTTGATGACTTTGGGACTTTATTATTATTGACAATCTTTAGTTCTTCATACTTGTGGTGTCCTATTGATCCCAAATAGCGAGGAGAAATTAAAAATGCATACCAAACAAAAATTCGGGTCTCAGGAAGACATACGTCAGAGATGTATCCTCACATCCAGGTGGCGTCTCGCTCTTACTTTATTTGAGGGACATTATGAAGCGGACCAAACCAATTACAAGTATGTGAGGGGGTTGGGTGCAATCGATCTCAACATAAAAGTGCACTGGTTTGTGTCTGTTGTTAGCACAAATGTCCAATCCAGCAAGAAAATAAAGATCTAATTGGAAAACAGAAGCACATATGCTTCAAAGTGTTGAGTTCAATGACTGTAGCCATGTTTCCATCAGCCTTTTTAGATGCGCATCTAGAAGTATCGCAAAATTATGATGGAAATGCCAAAATTCGAATTAAAATCCCCTGATTCGCACAAACTAAAATGCGTTCACTTTAGCCGGGTTTTGGTTGATTCGGAAAAATGTTGATTTGCAAAACGGGGGATGGAAACAGTTATGTTCGAATTAAGTCTGACATAGCGCACCTCTCTCCATGGTGATATCCACACTCCGGGTCGGGAAGGCGGTAATGCATTTACAAGCTGGTTGCCAACCGCCAGAAAACNNNNCTTGATTGCAGTAGTTGCTGCTAAGGGTGGCCCAACCAGTTATTAGGTTTAGGGGGCAAACACTTTTTCACACAGGGCCATGTAGCTTTGGATTTTTTTCTTCCTCATTAATAAAACCCTTCATTTAAAAACTGCATTTTGTGTTTACTTGTGTTATCTTTGACTAATGTTTAAATTTGTTTGATGATCTGAAACATTTAAGTGTGGAAAACATGCAAAAAAGTAAGAAATCAGGAAGGGGGCAAACACTTTTTCACACCACTGTAGCTAGTGACACTGTTAAAGAGAAAAACTTAGGAATCAGTAAGTAAGTATCATTTGCATTGGCAACAAGCAGCATCATCAGCAAATTAAAAAGGCAGCAAATCAGCAAACATGGAGAGGTTTCACAAAAATCTAATAATATGAAAAAAGGGAATACAGGGGATATTAGGGATAAAGGCATATCTCTATAGGCCTGTTTCAAATACAGGCAGACAGAGTACACCGCAGCGTCTGCCACATTGTGGTGATTTTGTGCTGACTTGAAAATAGAGCATTCTGTGTGAGCGGAATTGTAGGTTATTGTGTGGTCAGTGATTGACAAAGTAAATATAGTAAAACCCACCTCCCTTTTTAAACCTCCTTCCTGCAGCTCAGTGACTTTAAGCTCCATAGCAGTGAGACGATCATACGCACAATGATGAGCTTTACTATAATAACCACTTCACTTCTCTGCAGCCTCAGTAAGTACTGGCATCGCTCTTACTACATGTTTAACATTTGGTTAGTTTAGTAAACACAAGCAAAACAGAATTTAGCTGTGGCCACAGATATTTAGGACTATGGTTACCTGTTAGTGCATTATGAGCTTAGAAGTCTCTGCTGTTTGTTTCAGGCTGGATCTCTGTCTCAGTTTCTGAGTCTCACACTGTGGAGGTTCAGCCTGGCGAAGAAGTCACATTGCTGTGCTCCAGCTTTTCAAGTTCTCCCACTCAGACAATCTGGTTCACACTGGCCAACAGAACACAACCCTGCTGTATTTCCCGCATGTATAGTTCTGTTGAGCCAGCTTCTTTCTGCAATGGAGCTGAGAGTGGCAAATATGAAATGACATCCAACATCTCCACTGTCTTCCTCAAAATCAAGCATGTGGATATATCTGACTCTGCGTTGTATTTTTGTGGATTTTACATGAGCAGATACCCTGTAATTGTCAATGCAACATTTTTGAAGGTTCAAGGTAAGAATGTTATACAGTATCATTTAGACACTAACACAAAGAAAACATACAGAATATATTGTATTTCAACATGGTGAAAGTTGGAAATGGAGTAATGTCAAAATGAAATGAATAATGTGATGGTAACATGGAAGGCAGGCTTAAATGTTCTCCCTGCCTCTACCTAAAACTGTATGTGACATTCAAAGCGTTCACATAGCAAGCACTAATGTGCTATGTAAATATGTAGTGCAGTGATGGCATCCTAAACAGAGAGTAAAGTCACGCTGCCTCTGTGTGTGTTGTAATCTGAGCTTCCCTGTACATTGTCATGTTAGATGGTCCGCATGTGCATGAATGTTAGTGTATGTGTCCTGTGTGTGCTCCGAATGGTGCTCATATGGTGCCGATAAGTCCAACCTGGCCAACAATGGCGAACCACTGAAGCATAACACCCACTCTCCAGTTTCCCCCTTGTTAACACTGTTAGCTGCTAGCTGCCAGCACAACCACCTACATGTTGAGTTGTGTGCAGGTATTCAGCTCAGACTCTGAATCATAAGCCCTTTTCATACAGAAATCGTACTACAGGGCCACCTCAAAGTCCCTTCTTTATGCCTCCTTTGATTTTTTACACAGAACCAAACAAAGGCAGTATTGTGCCACCCCAGTGTGTGATTTTCGACAGCATGCCAGCATTGCGGAAGCAAAACAGGCATGACATCTAACACAACAGCGTCGGCCTCTAATGTGACATAATATATACGCATCAGCAGGGCTTTATGAATAATAACAATGCCATTAACATGGCAATAACAATCACATGCCACCTCTGTTATATGGTGGATGATCTCCTCCTCTGCTCCGAGGGTAAGGAGCTCCTGGACCTCATTGTTTCTAATTTCCAGACATTTCTAGCCACTGCTCTTCTTTGAGGTCACTGCTAACTGCTACTGGTACTTCTTCTACTACTTTTCAAATTTCCCAGCAGTGGGTCGCACACATAATACATCATCAAAACGTCACGCCCATCCCATCCATAGTCCCCTTAGGCCAGCAGTCCTTTTTATACAGATGCTGTTTTGGCACCGTTACTGCCTCTGCTACTAGCTTAAAGGCAAGACAACTCTATCCCCCGGCTTCGCGATTCTACCTTTTCAACAGGTTAATCCCAAGTCATCACATATCACTTTCACGTCTACATATTACACACCATGGGCTCTAGTTTTGCAGACCGGGTGAGGCGGGGGCGCAGCGCACCTGCGCTTCGCCAACTGGGTGTGGCCAGGCGGATTTTGCAAGTTTGGCACACCTTGCGCCTGGCGCAGCTACTCCTCTATCCCACCTCTGTCCCTCCTACCTGCGCAAGTCGGAAAGAGGGAAGAGAGAAGGCGTGGAGTGGGTTTTACACACATCACACCAATCAAATGAGTCCCTCTCCTCGCCCTTAAATGCGCCGTGCGAAGG
>NC_065522.1:10833662-10860383 GCF_006386435.1 Epinephelus moara | reverse complement strand
AAGTTGGATCTGTCGACACCTCCCCCTGCTGCGCCGCCACACCCATCTCAGCGCACCTCGGTCTGCCAAACTACCAAACTGAGCGCGCCTCGGGTTGCGCTGCTCGAAACTAGCTCTGCGCGGGGTTCGCCACCCTGCGCCACCTGCGCTGCGCCGGGAAACTACAGCCCTGAGTGTCTTTCTGGGTCTACTGTTAAGATTCCAGGACGCTGCGACCAGTGCAAGGACGTCAACAAAACCCACATGGTCAACTTAAGAAAAAAAAGATCATGGTTTCAATGGCGGTTTTAGGGGAGGGCCAGCAATTTTTGTTGCCCCTGCCGAAGAGTCGGAGGGGCAATGTGGAATGCGGAACTAAATCGTCTCAACCAGTTGCCGGTTGGACCACTTAAAGCGGCGCACCCACCGAAAACATCAGAAGAGAATTGTGTGGCTGTATTTAAGACAAGACTTAACCTGCAAGGCAACACACAGCACCATTGAAGTAAGCTCTGAAAACTTTTTCTGTCTCATTTGGCTCATGGTAGTTGCATGTCACACCATGTTGATGTAGCCATGTGAAATACGATCCAGAGTTTTCATGGGTGTTTTATTGTGAAAATTGACCGGATACTCTCATCCTTTCTGCACCTGACTTCCTGTTTGACTCATCTGGTCTGTGTAAATTGACGTGCCATCGCGCGGCGTCCATCAGAAATAGACCTGGCGAGTGTTTTTGGCGGAGCGGAGTGCTGAGCCGCTTCTAGGCCGCGGCTGGTGGAGCAGCTTACATTGACTTGAATGGCCGCTATTAGCTCCGGCACCCGCGCCTCGGCCGGATCGCGCACACCCCGGATCCAGTGGGTTGCCATAAGTGGGCCTGTCCCAGAGGCAATTCAACTACCAGAGGGCTTTTGAAATCTTCTTTTCGAAGCCGCGTAAAATGAAATGCTCTGATTCAGGGTGCCATACTTGCAAATCGTGAGGGAGGGAGGAAAGCAGTCATTTGTGTCTAA
The DNA here is from genome assembly GCF_006386435.1 of Epinephelus moara. NCBI lineage: Eukaryota > Metazoa > Chordata > Actinopteri > Perciformes > Serranidae > Epinephelus > Epinephelus moara. The sequence continues at coordinate 10,859,388 of NC_065522.1, read as the reverse complement.
CCCTTCACCATAACATACCACTAGTGTTTTTATCAGTAAAAATAGAACATTTTTCACATATAAAAAGAACAAAGATGTTGAAATCTAGGCATATTCTGCCATCATAACTTGGCTCTCAGAATTCACCAGATTGATGCCTTTAAATCAAATAGATACAAAATTTTCTCCCGGGGGAGCATGCCCCCAGACCCCCCTACAGGGTTGGATGTAGTCTCCAAAAATCCTGTGGGAAACACTGATACACACATATATATATGTACATATATATTTTATTGTTCAGACTTAGATATTTGACCCTACTTGTATGTGCCCCTGTATCAAAAGGACTGGCCCTAGCTTGCCCCCCCATTGAAACTGGCCTAGAACCGCCACTGCATGGTTTGGCTCTACATTTGTACAAGAAGTGAACACTAGGCTCCTAGGTGAAAGTCTGGTGTTTGTTGGACCTATCCAACATCCCTCCCAACCAGCCAATAGGGACTTTCCAGTTCCTTATATATTGTTACCAGCTGCATTTCTATCAAACAGCGTTCACCGGCATATCATACTGCCTCAACCAGTGCCATCTGGCTGCATTATGTACTGACACTGTCCATCCAAATATCTTACTGCTACTACAGGTGGAGTGCAGTGTATCATTACACAGCAAAAGGTTCCATCTGACCATGTTAAGAACTGATGCCACCTGGCGACGTATCCTACCACAGCGAGAGGTCACTTTTGGCGTCAGTGTCTGATGCCAAAATCACCAACAAAGCTGTGATATATCACGACTTCAGAATGAGAATGGCCTGACATTTTAAACAGAACGACGAGGTAGCATAACAGTATAAAATGCACTTGAAGAGGCAGGGTAAAAGGGGCTAGAGATATGCTCCGAATGTCACCTACAGCTCCTTTAACATTTACAGTGCAGATTCACATTTGCCAAGTAATGGAATAAGTTCATTTTTTCATGTTAATATTAGCCAGATCTCAAGCCAGTAAAGTTCAAGTAAAGTAGGTCACTTAAAACATGCACAAAATATGCCACTTGACCATTATCCAAGAGGATCTAATTGAATCCTCTTTCTTGTAGAAGAGCCTGGTGAAATAACAAACCTGACGAGTGTGATCCTGAGCGGCGTGACTGTTGTTCTCACTAAGGTCATCATTTGCACTTTGTACTGTTTGAGGGCGGTCCTCTCATATGGTTATGTTGCTTTTGCACATCCTCTTGTCAATATTAAGATGAAATTATAAACTCTTAAAAATGTATTAACAGCAGCTTGTATGATTAAGCCTCAGACTGTTTCTGTTGCTTGACAAGAAGAAAACCCACAATGACTGTCTGTAAATTTAATGTGAAGATCATATGTTTTATAGTGTACAAGGTATAGAGTTTAAATCATGATTGATTTTACTTTTGTTTGTAGAACCTGGACCCTGAAAGACTCAGCATTGATTTTCCACCCACAAAGAAGAAGCAAGTGGAGGCTGAGAGGAGCCAAGACCCTCACACCACATGCTATATCACATTCCTGGATGGTCACCTCACAAAACTATGCTATGAGGAAAGACATGTAAATGAAGCCACCATTTAAAGTAATAGTATTACTGTAGTATATTTTCTGGCCAGCAGTGGCAGCATTGAGCACATAGCTGCTGAGCAACACTGCAGTTGGTGAGTGAGGAAGAAACCAAGCGCCATCTTTGTTTTTACATGAATTGTAAAGACTTTGATGGCAGAGACATTTCTGTGTTTTTATAACTTTACATCAACTTTTTTCTGCCAGTTGAATCAGGGCAACTTTAACTGCACTGCATGGTGAAACATGTTTTGAATGTAATCATCTCCCTTGTCACCAGAAATAATGTGATTTTGTCATAATGTTGCAGTATTTATGCAAAATGTACATCTTTTTGTTAACAGTGAGTGTTGTTGCTTCTTTATTCCTTCCTTCACTTGGTAAAATCTTCTTTTCACCTCGCCCTTTAGACACAGAAGAGGAGTGAGTGAGACACACAGCACTTGTTTGACAGGAAGAGAGAGCAGTGGTGTCTGAGCACGACTGCAGTGAAAATAAGATGCTTTTAAAAACAAAATTTGAAAAAACAATCTGAGGCTAGATGTTTTGGAAAAACAAAGTGTAGGCACCACTAGCAGGCAACAAATAGCAACGGTAAAGTCTCAACCAGGAAGATAGGTTTTCAGCCATAACCACACACATCAAAGGCCTAGCAGTTTTTAAAAATCACTATCTGCCTTCAGACTTGCAGAAAGGCTCAAACTCTCTTCTACAACCTGTTATGAGAGCATTTGTGCATTTTAAAAGACTCTTAAAAATGCCTGCACACTCCTGTTTTGTACCCACGTTTATTTTATGTCAGACATTACTGACAAAGCATCTGTCTGAGCTTAAAGCATGATTAAAGACAAATTCAGGGAACCTTGATTAGGGTGTGCAATATGCTAGGTCCACCGCTGGAAGTCGGAAATATACGTGAATTAACCCTCCAACAACATTTGCCAAGTAAGAGCAGCGCTTTGAAGGGTGATTTTAGGATACATGTAATGGATGGACAATAACAAACAATCACAAGCCCATAGAACAATAAATAAATATAATAATAAAATGTGGGGTGCAATACAGTCTTGCCTGTATATGTCTTCACAGCTTACATCTTGTAGACCCTAACACACCAGTGGGCCAGGTTTACCCATCTATGGCCAAAGCAGCAGGGTACCTTCAATGCCATGGTCACTGACATAGTGCAGGAACCATCCACAAATGTTTCCAGGCATGGATGGATTACTGAACAGGCCTACCAGGCAGGTATCAGAGGGCCTTCACTTGCACACACAGAGACACAAAATAACTGCAAAAACAGACAAAACAACCACAAACAGACACAAAAAAAAACATAAGGAGACACAAAATTACTACAAAGCAACACAAAATTTCCAAAACAAACAAAATGACCCTAACAAGACACAAAATTATTTCAAAGAGACCCAAATGATTACAGAAAGACATAAAACAACCACAAGGAGACACACAATGACCAAAAAAGACACACGATTACATCAAAAAGACACAAAACACCCACAAGGGGACACAATATGGCTACACAGAAACACAAAATGACCAAAAAAGACACACAATTACATCAAAGAGACACAAAATGGCTACACAGAAACACAAAATGACCAAAAAAGACACAAGATTACGTCAAAGACACAAAGCAACTATGAGACACAACATGGCTGCAGGGAGACACAAAATGGACATAGGAAGACACAAGATTACCTCAAAGAGACACACAACGAACACAAGGAGACATAAAACCACAAAAAAATGCAAATCCAACTACAGAGTTTGGGTCGTGCGCCTTTATAGAGCAGGTGGTGGGGCCCTTTGTATGGACGGCACTCATAGAGCAACAGCCACTAAAAACATGACAATGGGACACTACAGGTTCCTTGCCAAATCATAACCACAATGTGTGGCAGCTAGTTTGAGGCCACAGGTGGACTATGCTTCCAATATGTCAGCACATATTCCCATCAGTGGGAAATAATACCCTCCATGTCAATACTGCCAGGCATTAATGTGTTAACTTTCATCTCATCTTGGTCTGGGATCATATTCTGACAACTCTCAGTTATCTGATGATGTTGTGTGATTTCTTTTCTTCCCTGAAACAGCATCTTTGTATATTTTCATTGATGTCACTGTAAAAAGAAAGTTATCTTGGAATCTGGAGGTTAAAAGTGTCAAGCATGAATGTGGTCAGTTTGATCAGCAGGTTTAGTGGAGAAAAAAGAAAAAAACACCCCGCCTCTTTATGTTTAAGGCACCCTTACTGAGGCGCACTTCAGTTGCGGACATTGCAGAGCTTCAGTCACACGCACCATGATGCTGAACTTCACCTTGATAACAGCTTTGCTTCTCTGCAGCCTCAGTAAGTACTGGCACTGAATTAATCCTGACTGCACTGTTTGTGTTATGACTGGACATTTAGCGTGTCATAATTAAAACTCATTTACTTCTCTGCTGTTTGTTTCAGGCTGGATCTCAGTCTCTGTTTCGGAGACTGTGGAGGTCAACTCTGGTGAAAATGTCACACTGCTGTGCTCCAACATGTCCAAACATGACTCTTTGACATTCTGGTTCAGACTTGTCCAGAAAAACAAGATCAGCTGTATCTCTGTTATGTTCAGATCTGACAGCAATGCTCAATTCTGTGAGGGAATTCAAGAAAGAAAATTTGAAATGAGATCCAACATGTCCACTCTCTCTCTCAAAATCAAACAAGTGAATTCATCCGACTCTGGACTGTATTTCTGTGGATTTTACGCAAATGGACGTCCAGCTTTCAGTGTGACACGTTTGAACATCAAAGGTAACATTATTGCAAAGTCTTTTCTGTCATTTTTCTGCCAATATTGTAAAAACAATTTTAATAATCACCTCAAAACAACATTCTGCATGCAAAAAAGTAGCTTTTATCCTTTGATGTTAATCAACCAAGACTTAATTTATCTTCATTTCTTCAAAAGGGAACAATGAGCCACATGGTGACAAGGAAAAAAACTGTAAAAGTAAGTTCTCCTAAAGATTTCGACCATAGTGTAGATCATTAAACGTGTGTAGGTACAGCAGTTTGGCTTAATTCAGCTTGGTGCATTTTAAATTGAGCCAGGCCTCTAAAGGGAAGATAGAGTTTAACTCAATGATATTTCTTGTAGAAGAGTCTGATGGAATAGCAGAGCTGACGAGTGTGATCCTGGGCACTCTGACTGTTGTCCTCGTGATGGTCATCATTGTTCTGGTTGTGAAAAACAGGAAACGTCAGACAGGTACTTTCTCAGAGCTACTGTATTGATCTTTTATTGGGTTTTGTTGCCACTGAAAAATTTCTTCAAATTGCAAACTCCTGCTTTATCAAAGACAATCAGTGAACTGATACCAAATGTTTTGCCTTTTTCACTTAGCCAATGAAGAAGAACAGAAACCAGAGCAAAGTCAGGTAAATCCAATTTTAACATTTGTGTCTAAATATTGTTTGATAGAGCTCTACTGAATAAGAAATTCAAAACTCAAAAATGTATATTTGCCAAACATTAATATCTGTATCCTACCCAAAATCCAGTGGCTGTGGGGCTATATTGTGGTAATTAAAAGTATGTTAAATCACAGCATTAAGACTGTAAATGTTCTTTTGCAGAATGTGGGCTCTGATGACGTGAACTACGCAGCAGTGACATTTCGAACAACAAGAGCAAAAAGAAGAGAGCTGGAGTCAAATGTTGTTTATGCTGCCACCAGATAGACTCACCAGGCGACTGGAACTGATGCTGGATCATATTAATGTGCTGCTTCAGAGCTTTTGTTTGACTTGTAGGTGACAGGAACCATTTATCAATAAAGATCTTAAGTTGAGTCATTTCCAAGTGTCTTCCTAATTCTCAGGATTTCCTTTCACTAAGTCAAAGTCTATTTCGCAAATAAAAACAAACAAACAATTGAGGTCTGCAGCAGTAAAGGAGTGAGTGACGTTCACATCACTTGTCTGAGGAAGGAAGAGACAACACAGTTGTGGTCTGGCACAACAGAGGTGAAAATCATGAGGCCTGTTAGATTAGTTCCTAAAAATAAACATTTGCTCTCTCTCTCTGGCTATGATTCTGCTCTGTAGTTTCTAGTGTGAACACAGAGTGGGAGCCATTTTCTCGCTTGTACAGGGTGTTTAGGGCCTGGTTGTTTCCTTATCACCAGCTGGGCCTATGCCAAGTGATGGTTTGTGTATAGGAGATTCAGAAGTACTCATACCGAGGACTGGAGGTTGTCTCTTCTGTTCTTCCTTTAACAGAGCCCTTGACAAAATCTGTTAAGGAGTTCTATATCTGTTAAGTTATCCCAGGTATGGGCCAATGAAAGACCCAATCCTATAATGCCCTGGTGAGAAGGTGGCAAATCTTCCTATAAGCTGACACTATCTCCATGGTGCTCTGTGGGGTCACAGCAAGGGACAAGGGACACTTCTCCATTGCCGTTCCCTTGACTTGCAGTCAGGTCATTCCTTGTCACGGTGAGAGGAAGGTCAAGAATTACCTGCTCCATGGCAACGGACAGCTATTTTGATAGTCAAATATTCTATTTATCATTGAAAAGAATATTCCACTTTTCGGACTGTGAATTGCACAGTTACTCAATGGCTCTTATTTAGCTAGCAGGTATTAAACTTAGCTTGAACTTATTTTATGTAAGTTCTAACTTACAACAAGGACAATATAGATGAATACTTAATTCAAAACTATGTCTTTTGATTAACTTTTCTGCTGAAACAACAGCATGTTCATCTGAAATCAAGTCCTGTCCAAGACCAAGCAGGTTGGTTAAGCAACAATCAATCAATCAATCAATTTGTCATGTAAAGTCATATAAAACACAATTTCCTGACCTCTTTTGCCCCTGGGGAAATGCATCGTGGTTTGTTTACATACCTTGATCTCAACAACATAGCTGCACAGTCGCTACTCCCAAACACAGTGACCCCACAGTTGCCTCTGAGCGGTGTATTGCAGTGATTCAAACCCCTTGTGGTGCAGGGCAAGCAGGAACAGGACAGCATTGCAATATTATTACTCTCACATCAGTCCTTATTCACAATGAAGCACGCGCTTCCTGCTTTTCACCTTGCCAAAGCCCTCTGTCCTGTTACATCGGTATATAGAAAAATAGTCAACTGGTTGAGTGACGCTTTTCCAGGATTCCAGGATTAAGAGAGATTCCAGTGAAACAAAGGACTGTTCTTTATTCGTCTTTATCATTCAGACAGCCAACTTGCCTCCTCTTCAGATGCTCCAGCCTAAATGATGTACTCCCACGCAAAAATGATGATGTACTGCGACACAAAATGGCTACAAAGAGACACAAAACCACAAAAAGATGCAAATCCAACTACAAAGTTTGGGTCTTGCACCTATGTAGAACAGGTAGTGGGGCCCTTCATATATCCATAACCAGGGGCCCATTGTCTCATAATCTGCCCATGTTTCCAGGAAATATCAGCATCCAGACAGCACTCATAGAGAGCAACTCATGCCAAATCATAGCACAACGTGTGGCAGCTAGTTTGGGCCACAGGTGGACTATGCTTCCAATATGTCATGCTATCTTAACTACAGCACATATTCCCATCAGTGGGAAATAATACCCTCCATCTCAATACTGCCAGGCATTAATGTGTTAACTTTCATCTCAGCCTAAATTATTCCTGCAGCCTAAATGATGTACTCCAAGGCAAGGCAAGGTTAGCTTTACAAATGTTACAGTTCCCACTTTTTTGGCCGAGTTAAGAGTAAAATGCTCTCGCACATATGGGGATTTTTGGTCATAAAGGTTTTGCCATAGTAGTAAGTGGTGTCCCTACCGTCCTCAGGCAGCAACTCACATTGTAACCGATGACATCACCAACCAATCAATAATTGAATTTCCTTACCAACCAATTTGGTCATTGATTTTGGTCAACTACATCATTATTCTTTGCACCCCTGACCTTTTCCGATCAGGGCATTCCAGATACTTTCCCATGATGGCTATCGCTGCCTACAACCCCATTCAGGTATTGAGGTTTTTGTAACTGTCTATGGCCAACAAGAACATCAAGCAGGACTCTTGCATCCTCAAATTTCCAACTTTTACCAGAAAATCTTGAGTGCTCTTGATGTAACTACTGTGCCACATAGAGAGGATGTTCAGGTAGTGATCCAGGAACTCTGCTATCTGATAGCTTTCACTTCCACAATCCAACATCATCTGCCTCCCTGGGGGTATTTTGAGGGTGACCAGGCAATAGTGCGGAGCCTTCGGCAGGAGATAGAAAAATCTCTGCCACGGTGTGCCTTCACCCAACAGATAAGCTCTCTGCGTCTTTGTGATGGTTTAGTCCAAGACTGTGGAATCCAGAAAACCAGTTATTTAAGCTGCCATCCTCATATATATCAGAGCCTCCAGTGGGACATAGTGATTCATGCTGGAGTTCGTCCAAGGCCTGCTGTTCAAGCTCCAACAAGCTGCTACGTTCTTGTTCTATGTTTCTGATGGTGTGTTGGTCCATGTGAAATAGAAACAGAAGTTCCTTCAGGAGGTCTGCGGGGTCTGACTCCCAGGATGATTTTAAGCAGAAAGGGTAAGCTCCTTGTCTGGTGGCTGACCAGAGAAAGCGCAGAGCTTCAGGCATCAGTGGTACCCAGAGAGTTGAACTGTTAAGTCTTGTCTCTGATTCCTCTTGGAAGGGAGTTTAGGAATGAATGCAAGTCCTTTCCATGGTGGTTCCTGTTGTGCTGGTCCAAGCTTGAAAGTGGGGGAGAGGTTCATCACCACCTTGCCTTGCCCACAGGTCTGCAACGCGAAATGGCTCTGTTTTCAGACACAGTGGACTCACGGTGGTAGGATGTCATTTTTGGAAATTTTAAGTCCATCCAGTCTGCCAGTGGTTGAAGGGAATGACAAACTTTAAACCTGTTGAGGAAGCAGAACCTAAATGGCAAGACTCAGCTCTAGTACCCCTTATCTACCAACATGGAGCCAGTTTGGTGCCAGTTCCTCCACCTAATTTTGAACCGTTCAGAGCATTTTGACCAAAATGTTGACAAAAAATGTCTGTTGTGCATTGTGCAACACCTTTTATTGAGTACACATCCCTGCTTATAATGCAGTCTGGTTTGCTAAATAGCACCAAGGTTCCAAGAGTCCTGAATGGAACCAGCTCAAGAACCGGAGTTAATTTGGTGGAAAAGGGGGGATAGGACCCCTGGCTGTGAATGATGTATGTATGAATACATTGAAAACATAGACTGTTTACTGTCACTTTAGCATGATATATTGTACTGTGTCCAAGGGCAACACCCTGCAGCTGTGTGTATCTTTAATTTTGGATGAAGGGGCAGTCGACAATCTCACAGGTGTCTCATGACTGAGAGAATTTCTTTTGATAAAAATAAACACAAGTAATTATGTGTGTCTTCATTTTGGATGAGGGGATAAGATTTGACAATTTTACATAGAGGTTTTGATATGTCATTTGTAAACTAAAGTGACTTCTGTTGTAAAGGTTTTGTCAAATAATACGGTCTGAAGAATAAAATAACATTATAGCCAACATTTTGCATCAACACACGTCTTCCTGAAAGCATTAATGTGGTTGGTTTGATCAACAGGACAGGCAACTAAAAAACACACCCCTCCTCTTTACGTTGAAAGCAGCCTCACTGGAGCAGAGTTCACTGGCGGACATTGCAGAGCTTCAGTCACACACACCATGAAGAACTCTAACTTGATGATAGTTTTTAGTCTCCTCAGCTACAGTAAGTACTTGCATTAAATTACTCTCAGCTGCATTTAACTTTATCCTACCAGAATTGAAACAAAATTCACTTATTTCAAAGTTCATTTGAAATATTTGTTTGAGGTTTTCTGTTGTTTTTTCTTTTTAATTTAGTTCATTCTAAATCTTTTTTGTCTCTGCTGTTTGGTTCAGGCTGGATCTCTGTCTCAGTTTCTGAGACTGTGAACATGCAGTCTGGTGAAGATGTCACACTGCAGTGCTCCAACATGGTCAAACGTGAATCTGTGACATTGTGGTTCAGACTGGTGAATAAAACCAAGGCCAGCTGTATCTCTGTTATGTTCCGTGCTGACGAGGACGCTGAATACTGTGAGGGATTTCAAAATGGAGAATTTAAAATGAGATCCGACAGCTCCACCACCTCTCTCAGAATCAAACAGGTGGATTTATCTGACTCTGGACTGTATTTCTGTGGATTTTACACAGAGGGACGCCTGTTTTTCAGTGTTATACACTTAAATGTGAAAGGTAAGTTTTGTCTTTCTTTTTTTTTCTTGGCACCAATGCTTTGGTCATTTATGTTCATAGTTTTAATATACTGTAATTTCACAAGTGTCTTCTACAAAGGCGACAAATTGACTGTTTTAACATACACAAATCTGTCAAAGTTAAATCAAAACTAAATGTATCTTCCTTTCTATAAAAGGCAGCAGTGAGCCACATGATGATGACGAATACAACTGCAAAAGTAAGATTTTCCTAAAAATTTCTGTCATCTTTCCGATTATCCGATGTGTGAAGGTAAAGCAGTTCGGCCGAATTCAGTTTGAGCCAGGCCTCTAAAGCAAAAATTTAGTTTAACTTCATGATCTGTCTTGTAGAAGAGTCTGAGGGAATAGCAAAGCTGACGAGTGTGATCCTGGGTGCTCTGACTGTTGTCCTTGTGATAGTCATCGCTGGTCTGATTGTGAAAAACAGGAAACTTCAGACAGGTACTTTGTCAGAGCCACTGTGTGTATCTCATCTCATTCAAACTCATTGAACTGACCAGATGTTTTGTTTCTGTCCCTTAAAGAAGCCGATAAAGAAGAACAGAGTCCAGAGCAAAGTGAGGTAAATTCAATTTTAACATTTGCTTTTATATATTTTTTCAAAGAGCCCAACCAAAAAAAACTTGAGGCTATATTGTGGTATTAAATTTATGTCGCGTCACCATATTAAGACTGTTAATACTCTTGTCATAGAATGTGGGATCTGATGACCTGAACTACGCAGCAGTAACATTTCGAACAACAAGAGCAAAAAGAAGAGAGCTGGAGCCAAATGTTGTTTATGCTGCCACCAGATAGACTCAGCAGGCGACTGGAACTGATGCTGAATCTTATTAATGTGCTGCTTCAGAGCTTTTGTTTGACTTGTAGGTGACAGGAACAACCACCATTTAGCAATAAAGATCTTATGTTGTCTTTGTGTCTTTGTGCTGCAGAGCGTTAATTCTCAGGATTGCCTTTCTCTAAGTCAAAGTCTATTTCGCAGAAAAAAAAAAACAGTTGATTGGTGTTTGGTAGAGGAAGAGCCTGTCTAGAGTCCCTTATGACAAGATTAAGATTGAGGTCTGCAGCAGTAAAGGAGTGAGTGACATTCACATCACTTGTTTGAGGAAAGAAGAGACAGCACAGTGTGGTCTGGCACAACAGAGGTGAAATTCATGAGGCCTGTTAGATTGGTTTCTAAAAATAAAATCTGAAAAGAAGCAGCAAATACTGGCTGAAAAAATTCAAAGCCTTGAGCTGTACATACGTTTTGGCAAATCATACATCAAGGTTAAAACTGAATATTTGAATATTTTTAACTAGAGTTAACTAGACTCCAATGCTAGACAAATCTTTATGACACATAAAATACACTACTTAAGACTGAATCATTGTTCTGCTACTTCAAGTTTTTAGTGTGTCTCTGTCCATGTACATGCTGTACCAAAAGCTTCTCTGATCAGCTTTGTGTTGTATTAAACATGTGCTCAAATAACATCAACTGTGGCTATTGAATTCATTTTATGTTTCAACAAAAAGAAGACTGACCAAGAGTAGAAGTTTTTTCTATATCAAGGAGGGTCCGTTATAAAAGCAACCCTTACCTTTCTTGCATTTCACACAGCACTTAGAAAAAAATTGAACATCCACAACTCCCGCCTCCCTCCCATCCTCCTCCTCCTGCAACTCCACCGCCTTCCAACGGCCTACTCCCCCCTCCTCCATTACGTCCTCATTACACCTATGATAGACGTAGGCGTTGGCATGGTAATGTTAGATACACTGAAGAGGAGGGCGAGTATAACGTTACAAATGCAACCCCGGAGTTTTAAAACTCAACCGGAGTCAGTGATGACTGACTTATTTTAGAATAAGGTTACAGTGCTAACGTTAGATAGTAGTGTTAACGTTACTAGTAAGTGGAAACACACAGGGAAGATAACGTTAATGTTTCAGAGGCAATGCTACAGTAGGCTAATGTTAGCCATTAGCAACTAGGTGCTGTGTTGTCATATATAACATTATGAACTGAACTGAACTTTGTCATTTTTATGCGCAGCACAAAAAAACAAACTGACATTTCACATACCCCAAGCAAAAAGAAACAAAACATTTAAAAACAATTTGTGCAACATATAAGAAAGACACATCACAGCACACCACGGAGCTTACCAGATGATGCAGCCTCCCTGTCTGCTCTGTTTAGCGTTAGCCTCCTTAGCTCAACACCGGCGTCTTATATGTTACCATTCATCCATGTCTCAGTGAACACAAGGACGCAACAGTCCCTCACTCCTCAGTTAGTGGATTGCCGTTGTCGGATGTAATCCATTTCCTGTCCAGCGAGCGGACGTTCGCCAGAAGGCTGCTGGGAACAGCTGGTTTGACGGGGTTAGCTGTTAGCATAGAGCTAACGAAACCAGGCGAAACCATGGTCATCTCAGGTTACTAGTTTATATCCACAAGCCTCCCTGTTACTAGTTTATATCCACAAGCATCCCTGTTACTAGTTTATATCCACAAGCCTCCCTGTTTCTAGCATATTTGTTGTCTCACAGACTCAGGGGTGGAGGATGTGGGGGGGGTGTTACACGAGCGGTTACATCTGTCGGAGGCCTCCACGTGGGGAAGACAGACAGAACAGGAGAAAACTCCAANTGTGTTCAGCCTCTAAAGAATCAGTATTGTGCCGATGTGCATCAACCAATCAAAGGTCAGCTCAGACCACTGCGTTCCTATTGGCTGTTCTACTGCATATGTGCGTTCCCGTGCCGCCGGCAGAAGGGGAGAGCAAGCGGCAATGGCGAACAGTGCACCAGGTAAAATAGCTATTCCAGCATTGACTACAACTGCCTACACGGCTAAACAACCCAAAAAAAGGAAGACAGAACTCGGTTCCCCGGAGCCCCGGAGGGAGGGGAAGGGTGAGGTGGGGCCGGGGGAGCAGAGCCGAGGGCTCTCCGCGGAGAGGGAGAGCCGAGCTGAGGGGGTATATGCGAGGGAGGGATGGGGCGGGCTGCTGCGCGGTGAGGGAGAGGCGAGGCTCGGGAGTATGTGCGGGGCCGTGAGGGAGGGATGGGGAGGGCTGCTGCGCGGTGAGGGAGAGCCGAGGCTCCCAGAGAGGGAGAAATAGAACCAAGTGGGATAAAATACTCGCGTGCTCGTCTGGTAGGAGGGGCTCAGGGCGGAGACGAACAAAACCTAACTCAGATGAGACTCAAAAATCAACCATTTTCAGGCTTTCTACCTACTGCAGCATATTTCATCCATCTAAGGTCTATCCTCCGAGCCCCTTTGCCAGTCCTCCACAGTCTCTCATAGCACACTTAGCTCCAAAGTAGAACCTTTGTAGTAATGTTCCAGGATCTGCAGGCTAACTTATATCCAGTTGGTTGTGTTGCTATTTAGGTTAGCTGTGGTTAGTAGGAGCCACTGGGTGTATGGTTCCTAAAAGGTACTGTGTGTGCTGGTGGGTCAGAAGATTGCTCATACCAAGCACTGGAAGTTGTCTCGCGTGTTTTCCTTTTGACAAGGCCTGCACCAAAATCTGTTGATGACAACACAGAGTAAGGAAGGGTCAGTGATCCTAGACATGGACAAGGACAAGACCAAAGGCACAAAGAGTTTTAAATTGTGTAACAGCAAGGTGGTTATGTCCTTTTGGAGGTCTGCAGGGTCTGCCTCCCAGCGCAATTTTGAGTGGAAGAGGTTACGCTCCTCATCTGGTTGCTGTCCAGTGAAGGTAAGCCACCAGTGCTTACGCATGATCTCTCTGTGAAGTCGGCAAAGCCTTTCCATGCTCGTGTCCCATGTGGTTAAGAGGTTAATGACCACTTTGCCATGACCGAAAAATGCCGTCCAATGGTTGCGCATCTTGCTGCTGGGTTTGGTGTCCAGTCCACGTGATCTGATTAAGTGTAGAAATTCTCTTGCCTGAGATGGGGGAAATGGTTGGGAGTAGTCACAATCGACCAAATTGAGGACCTTCACGGTATTCCTGGGCCTCTCCCTCAGCCTGAATGACACATTAACTATTGGCATATACACCAATCAGCCAAAACATTAAAAGCACTGACAGGTGAAATGAAAAACATTGATTATCTTGTTACAATGCAGTGTTCTGCTGAGACTCTTTGGGCATATATGGCATATATGTGGATGCCACTTGATAGGCTCCACACACCTGAACACTGTTGCAGACCAAGCAAACCCCCTCATGACAACAACACTCCCTGATGGCAGTGGCCCCCCCAGCAGGACAATGCCCCATGCTGCACCGTAAAAACTGCTCAGGAATGGCCCAAGGAACGTGACAAAGAGCTCAAGGCATTGACCTGGCATCCAAAGTCCTCGGTTCCCAATTTGAATGAGCATCTGTGGGACATGCCAATACCCCAGACGTACTGCCCATCCACGGTGGGGCCTCTGCAGCTTGGACCTAGCTCTGACATGTCAAGGTATGGACACAGGAAGTCTGGAGATGCCCCGTGGTGTCTGACACCAGGGTCCTCATGGCAGATCCTTTGAGTCCTGTGGGTTGCAAGATGACGTACCAGCATGTCCCAAGGATGCTTGATTGGATTCGGATCTGGGGAATTCAGAGGCCAGGTCAAGGCCTTAAACTCTTTGTCCACTCCTTGGGCCATTCCTGAGCACTTTTTGCGGTGTGGCATGACACATTGGCCTGCTGGGGGGACAGTTTGGCTGATCGATGTGGATTCCTACCTAAGGGAAAGTGGCCCTTGCTGAGTACAGGAGAGTCTTGAGGGTGCAGTCCAAGAAAAAATTTCTCTCCCAGGGGCTATCAGTAACTCTAAACAACAGGATGACCTCATCTAAAATCAGCAATGTCTGGGAAGTTAAGGGTTAACATAAGTCCTCCACCACCAGAGTCTGCAAAGCTAAATGGCTCTGTTTTTAGAGGTGGTGGAATCATACCGGCAGGATGTGGCACTTTTGGAAATTTCAAGCAGCATCTGCCTGTGGTTGAACAACACGTTCTCATCCCAAGTCGTCACATAATCGCAGCTTTGTCAGTGGCCTTTCGCGTGTACATTTCACACCCTATGTATCCTCCTGCATCTGCTGTTGACATTTGGAGCCAGGCCATCAACAAAAGCACATGGTAAGGTTTAGAAAAAAACATCATGGTTTGGCTCTACATTCATACGGGGAAAAAATACCAAACTCACGTGTGAAGTTTGCTGTTTGTAGGACCCATCCGCCAACCCTCGTGCCTGCCCTGTAGGGACTTTCCAGCTCCTTATATTATGTTATTACCGACAGTGTTACAACCTGATGCCATCAAGTGGCGTATCATACTGATGTGACAGATGCCATTCAGCAGACTGGCATTCTCGGAACCCATCTGCTGTATTCGGCGTCTTACTTCTGGCAGACGGCGATACAGCCTCTGGGGGCAGACCCCCGATTTTTTGGCATTCCGGTTTGATTTGGGCGGAGGAGGCGAATTTCCGTTTCCGACTTCCGTTTATATATAAGTAAATATGCTGAACCATTGCGATGGATTCAGAGTTTGCAGTGACGCCAATTATGTTTCGCCTCGTTAGTTCACCGCACGGACCATTTAACCTGGCAACAACTGCAGCCGGCTCAAACGTGATTGGTCAATATCACACGGACTACAAACAGCCTACAACCGGAAACCAGGGCTCTTCCGCTCTTCTTCCGGAGGCAAAATCTCCGGGGGTTTGCCTACAGACTCTACATTCACTGAATGTAGAGTCTGTATATAGAGACTAGCAGACTGGCAACATGTCATAACACCGTGACAGGTTCAGTCCAGTAGTTTTACAAACTGATGCCACCCAGTGGTGTATCACACTGCTATGAAAATGGGCTTTTGGCATCAGTGTCTGACGCCAAAATCACTGACAATGTGGCGGTATTGAATGACTTTCGAATTAGAATGGGCTGGGTTGAAGCAAGCAAAGTTTCCTGCTAAAATTGATGTGCAACTACACATAAAGCATTTTATTCAGTCTCATTTTAGGAATGCTGTGAAGGTATTGTCAAATAATACGGTCTGAAGAATAACATAACATTATAGCCAACATTTTGCATCAACACACGTCTTCCTGAAAGCATTAATGTGGTTGGTTTGATCAACAGGACAGGCAACTAAAAAACACACCCCTCCTCTTTACATTGAAAGCAGCCTCACTGGAGCAGAGCTCAGTTGCCGACGTTGCAGAGTTTCAGTCACCATGAACACCTTTACCTTGATGACAGTTTTAAGTCTCTTCAGCTACAGTAAGTACTTGCATTAAATGACTCTCGGCTGCATTTATAATGTTGGTAACTTTATCCTACCAGAATTGAAACAAAATTCACTTATTTCAAAGTTCATTTGAAATATTTGTTTGAGGTTTTCCGTTGTTTTGTCTTTTTAATTTAATTCATTCTAAATCTTTTTTGTCTCTGCTGTTTGGTTCAGACTGGATCTCTGTCTCAGTTTCTGAGACGTCCAGTCTGGTGAAGATGTCACACTGCAGTGCTCCAACATGTCCAAACCTGAATCTGTGACATTGTGGTTCAGACTGGTGAATAAAACCAAGGCCAGCTGTATCTCTGTTATGTTCCGTGCTGATGAGGGCGTTAGATACTGTGAGGGATTTCAAAATGGAGAATTTAAAATGAGATCCAACAGCTCCACCACCTCTCTCAGAATCAAACAGATGGATTTATCTGACTCTGGACTGTATTTCTGTGGATTTTACACAGAGGCACGTCTGTTTTTCAGTGTAATATATTTAAATGTTAAAGGTAAGTTTTGTCTTTCTTTTTTTTCCTTGGTCCCCATGCTTTGGTCATTTATGTTCATAGTTTTAATATACTGTAATTTCACAAGTGTCTTCTACAAAGGCGACAAATTGACTGTTTTAACATACACAAATCTGTCAAAGTTAAATCAAAACTAAATGTATCTTACTTTCTATAGAAGGTAGCGGTGAGCCACATGATGATGAGGAATACAACTGCAAAAGTAAGATTTTCTTAAAAATGTCTGTCATTGTGCAGATTATCAAATACATTAACGTAAAGTAGTTTGGCCAAATTCAGTTTGAGCCAGGCCTCTACAGAGAAAATAGAGTTTAACTTAATGATATTTCTTGTAGAAGAGTCTGATGGAATAGCAAAGCGGACGAGTGTGATCCTGGGCACTCTGACTGTTGTCCTTGTGATAGTCATCGTTGGTCTGATTGTGAAAAACAGGAAACTTCAGACAGGTACTTTGTCAGAGCCACTGTGCGTATCTCATATTTGTTTTATTGCGGGAAAAGCGATCATTGAACTGACCAAATGTTTTGTTTCTGTCCCTTAAAGAAGCCAGTAAAGAAGAACAGAGTCCAGTGCAAAGTCAGGTCAATTCAATTTTAACATTTGCTTTTATATATTTTTTCAAAGAGCCCGACCAAAAAAACAGCCAGGACTAAATCATATTGGCTACTATACGCTTGTCCCTAAAATAATGGTATATACAAAAATAAATGCAAGAAAAATCCAGTAACTGTGGGGCTATATTGTGGTATTAAAATTATGTCAAGTCACCGTATTAAGACTGTAAATATTCTATTCATAGAATGTGGGCTCTGATGACGTGAACTACGCAGCAGTGACATTTCGAACAACAAGAGCAAAAAGAAGAGAGCTGGAGTCAAATTTTGTTTATGCTGCCACTAGACAGACTCAGCAGGCGACTGGAACTGATGCTGGATCATATTAATGTGCTGCTTCAGAGCTTTTGTACGTCTTGTAGGTGACAGGAACAACCACCATTTAGCAATAAAGATCTTATGTTGATTCATCGAGTGTCTTTGTGCTGCAGAGCGTTAATTCTCAGGATTGTCTTTCTCTCTAAGTCAAATTCTACTACGCAGAAGAAGAAAAAACAGTTGATTGGTGTTTGGTAGAGGAAGAGCCTACCCAGAGTGACGTTCACATCACTTGTTAGACAGGAAGAGACAGCACAGTGTGGTCTGGCACAACAGAGGGGGAATTCATGAGGCCTGTTAGATTAGTTTCTAAAAATAAAATCTGAAAAGAAGCAGTAAATACTGGCTGAAGAAATTTGAAGCCTTGAGCTGTATAGAAGTTTTGGAAAAACATACATCAAGGTTAAACTGAATATTTTAACTGATATCATAATAAGTTTGTTAAATAATTTGCTACATCTCTGAATTAACAATACATATACACACATGCATATTAAAGAAAATTATTAAAAGCAGTTATAGTTGCACACCCCCATGAGTCTTTTTTTGCAAGTGGCATCAGTCGTGCAGTCTATCAGTATGGACAGAACGCAGTCTGAGGAGGTGTTGCAGTGGGGTTTCAACTCACCTTTCTTTGATCTTGTGAATCCTGCCCAGGGGGCAGTGCCTTGGTGGCAGTTGCTGAAAGCAGCTTCCAGATGCCTGAGGTGTGGGAAGTGTAACCCTGTAAGGGTGTGAATCACAATGATATTGTATTGATTATTTTGACAACAAAACAATATTTGTTGATATCAAAGAGTCTGACACAGCACAATTTGGATTCAACTTAATTCAGTTGCCTGCAGTCAACATGAGACAATATCAGTACATATCCTCTTTGTCTTCTTCTTGGCAGCTGTCCGTTGTCTGTCTGGTGCTAGGCCACTACAACTGCTTGAATGTTTAGGAAGTAGTTGAGCATGGACAGAGACATGCCATGGAAAGGTCAAAATTACGGCCTATCCTGATTATGACAACATATCAGTGTTGTCACTTTGCATCAATAATATTGGATTGTTGATCATTGAATTGATATATTCATCCAGATAAATGTATTGTTACACCCCTATTAACTCTCTTGCACAAGGTTGCTTAACCAAAGAAGTCATATGATCTCGGCGAACAAGGGTGCTGTGGCAAAATTACTCAATATAAAAGTATCTGAATGTCATCATGAATAATTATAACTGTATGAACGTATGATTCATCCATGATCATAGGTTAGGTCTTTTCAGAGGCCTCAAAGTCCTTCACCATCTGAATGTAGCCATATGAGGAGGCTCCGGGGTGATATTGTAAGTAAGTTTAGACTCCAATGATTGTTCAACAAAATGAAGACTGACCAAGAGTACAAGTTTACTACATCAAGGAGGGTCCCGTATTAAGTTCTGGAGGTAAGTTCCCCCCATACCCAATCAGCATAGATCCTCCACCACTCCTTGAATTGGCAGGATGTGGCACTTTCTGGAAATTTCCAGCAGCATCTGCCTGTGGTTGAACAACACGCTCTCATCCCAAGTCGTCACATATTGCAGCTTTTTCAGTGGCCTTTCATGTCTACATATTACGCCCTTGGTATCCTCTTACATCTGCTGTTAAAGATTGGGGACACCACGACCAATGCCAGGCCATCAACAAAAGCACATGATAAGGTTTAGGAAACAAACATCATGGTTTGGCTCTACATTCATACGGGAAGCAAATACTTAGCTCATGGGTGAAAGTACGCTGATTGTTGAACCCATCCACCAACCCTTCCGCCCGCCCTGTAGGGACTTTTCCAGCTCCTTATATTATGTTACCGACAGTGTTACATTCTGAAGCCACCTAGAGGCATATCATACCAGCATTACAGGTGCCGTCCAGCAGACTGGTGACATATCATAACGCCGTGACAGATTCAGTCCAGTCGTGTTACAAACTGATGCCACCCAATGGTGTATCACACTGCCATGAAAATGGGCTTTTGGCGTGGGAACGAGGATGGGCTGGGTTGAAGCAAGCAAGGCACGTTTCCTGCTGAAGGTGATGTGCAACTACACATAACGCATTTCATTCAGTCTCACTTTAGGCATGTCTTTGAAGCGTGCATGCTGTTCATCAGGAGAGCCCTGTCCAAAAAATATAATTCATATTGACTAAAAATAATTAAATAAGCATGACATTTACCAGCCACCTCGGCTGTGTCTTCCGATTAAGATTTCATGATTAAGATTAACATAAGTAGTTGTGTGTGTGTCTTCATTTTGGATGAGGGGATTAGTTTTGACATGTCATTTGCAAATAATAGTGATTTCTGTAGGAAAAGTATTGTCAAATAATACGGTCTGAAGAACAACATAACATTATAGCCAACCTTCTGCATTAACACGTGTCTTGCTGAAAGCATTAATGTGGTCAGTTTGAACAACAGGAAAGGCATCAAAAAAACTGCCACCTCTTTACGTTGAAAGCAGCCTCACTGGAGCAGAGTTCACTGGCGGACATTGCAGAGCTTCTGTCACACACACCATGAAGAACTCTAACTTTATTATAGTTTTAAGTCTCTTCAGCTACAGTAAGTACTTGCATTAAATTACTTTCAGCTGTATTTATAACGTTGGTAACTTTACCTCACCAGAATTTAAACTATTCACTGATTTCAAAGATCATTTACATATTTGTTTGAGTTGAGTTGAGGTTCTTTAATTGTTTGGTTTCATCTGAATCCTTTTTTGTCTCAGGCTGGATCTCTGTCTCAGTTTCTGAGACTGTGGACGTCCAGTCTGGTGAAGACGTCACACTGCAGTGCTCCAACATGGTCAAACGTGAATCTGTGACATTGTGGTTCAGACTGGTGAATAAAACCAAGGCCAGCTGTATCTCTGTTATGTTCCGTGCTGACGAGGACGCTGAATACTGCGAGGGATTTCAAAATGGAAAATTTAAAATGAGATCCGACAGCTCCACCACCTCTCTCAGAATCAAACAGATGGATTTATCTGACTCTGGACTGTATTTCTGTGGATTTTACACAGAGGGACGTTTGTTTTTCAGTGTAATATATTTAAATGTTAAAGGTAAGTCTTGGCACCAATGCTTTGGTCATTTATGTTCATAGTTTTAATATACTGTAATTTCACAAGTGTCTTCTACAAAGGCAACAAATTGACTGTTTTAACATACACAAATCTGTCAAAGTTAAATCAAGACTAAATGTATCTTACTTTCTATAAAAGGCAGCGGTGAGCCACATGATGACGAGGAATACAACTGCAAAAGTAAGATTT
This sequence comes from Epinephelus moara, assembly GCF_006386435.1. NCBI lineage: Eukaryota > Metazoa > Chordata > Actinopteri > Perciformes > Serranidae > Epinephelus > Epinephelus moara. The sequence continues at coordinate 10,838,475 of NC_065522.1, read as the reverse complement.
TCCTATCTTTACCTTACTTATCTTTAACCTTTCCTGTCATCTTTGTGATTATCCGATGTGTGACGGTAAAGCAGTTCGGCCGAATTCAGTTTGCACCAGGCCTCTAAAGCAAAAATTGAGTTTAACTTCACGATCTGTCTTGTAGAAGAGTCTGAGGGAATAGCAAAGCTGTCGAGTGTGATCCTGGGTGCTCTGACTGTTGTCCTTGTGATAGTCATCGTTGGTCTGATTGTGAAAAACAGCAAACTTCAGACAGGTAATTCATAAGATCTACTGGATATGTGTGTCAGCACCATGAAAAACTACAAGATTGCTTATAGCCTAAATGTAGTAACAGCAAAAAGTAAGCATAATGATTATAAATTAACTAATTAGACATATTGTCTCTGTCATTCAGCTGCCAGGGAAGGACAGAATCCACAACAGCATGAGGTGAGTCTAGTTACATCTTTATATGTTTTAAAACTTAAAATTTGGTTTGTTTTCTCACTAACTCAGCTATCTGACATGTATCTGTTTGATCTCTCTTTATAGACTCTGGGCTCTGATGGCCAGAAAGATGCAGCACTGGCTTTGTGCTTGCCAACAGTGAGGAACAGGAGGCCTGCATCACAGAGAGAAGTGGAGACTCATGTTATTTATGCTGCCCGCAGATAGACTCAGAGAGGAACTGATGCTTTTATCACATTAGTCTGCTGCTGTGTTCTTTTGAGGCTGGATGGGAGGAGTTATCATTTTCTTAATGGAAAAAAGGCAAAGAAAATAGTAAATATGTATTTTTTTCCATAGCTGTCAGTCTGTTTTGCAAATATTATCTGATTTGGTAACTGTGTCACATGCCTGAATTAAAAATGAAATGTATTTTTAAAAAGATTTCTGGTTGTATTTATGAATGTGGGAATTTCTGATGCTCATTGTTGCACTTTGCACTGTGGTGACACACAGCACTGTCTGCATCAGGAAGATATCTGTACCTTTTCACTTCTTACAAACTCGGACACCATTTTATCTTTACATGGTTGATAAGCATCTATCTAGCTTGTGAAAGGAAGCTTGAAGCAGAGTGACAGTTTCACATCCTCATATGAAACCATTCACTCTACAGGCTTCACTTGTGTAAGACATGGCAGATACTCTTATCACTGTACTAACTACTCGCGACAGAAGACAATACGTACATGTCCTATTATTATCTGTGACACAGCCCATTTCCATCAAAGGTGCTTTACAACAACTGTTTCCACTTACAGTTGTTGCAGCCGGCTATAGGGACGGGGTGATAAGATAGCTGTCATAGAGAGGAAGAAGATCTTATACTGTTTGACTATGGAGTAAACGGAGCACATTTTAAAGAGATAGTTCAGATCTTTTGAAGGCGGGGGTTGTATGAGGGACTTACCCACAGTCAGTGTGTTACCTACAGTAATGTGGGCACGCCTGGTGTTGGGCATTAGCATCACTACAAGTAGCGAGGTTACTAACTTAACTGCATTTCTCAGTAGTGTGGTGGTGACGTCACTACTTTCTGAGTCAAATAGCTTTTCAGTAGGAAAGCTGATTTAAGGTTTCAAGTTCTTTTTCCTGGGAGGTGCAGCAGCCTTTTTTTCTGCAGAGGTCTGGATAAAAGTAAGGATAGTGAAACTGAGGATAAGTTCTGTTACTGATGCCAGCGCCACACCGAGGCAGGTAGACATGGGATACACTTGTATGCGACATCACATACTGAACCTTCAGTTTACTTAGGACCCTACAATACCAGAGTGACGACACTTCCATTGACTCCTGTGGTATGCTGAAGTTAAGCCTCACGCGCCCTCTAGTGGGGCATGAGGGCATTACATTTCCGACCAGAAAACCCATTCACTTACAGTATGTCTGACGCGCACTTGCTTGGTTGATGAAAATGGCCTTGTTTTTACTTTTAGGTGTCTTGGTCATATTAAGTCATGCTTATATTTTGTTCATTTCAAAATGTAGAGAGTAACATTATGGTAGACAACTGTTTTTTTTTTTCTTTTTACCTGTAAACGGTAGATTACAGTAGATTATGGTAGATTATGCTTTTAGGTTTGCTTGACTTTGGAAACGCACAAGAATTCCTGGTCTGCAGCAATGCAGTAATACTGAAGTTCAGTCAGTTCTTGGTCGGATATGCAACGTGCTATCCTGCCACTAGAGGGCACGTGACCAACTTTCCGCTTGACCAATGTGTGTCGCTACTCTGGTATTGTAGGGTCCTAGGTAAGACATGCCCCACTCTGCCTCTGATTGGCTCCATTGGCTCCATATTTGTGTGTCTTGCCCACAGACTGTATATATATTAAGTGGATTTGAAGTGGACACTAAAAAAATAGACACAACAAGGGCTGAGAAAAGAGACAGGGAGACAGAGAACAGTGTTAAGTAGGAAGAGAGGGGACAGAGAGTGACATACTGATGTCACGTGTTATTTGCAGGACGTGTTCATGTTTTAATGTCCCAAAGAAAAGAAAATATGTTAATACAGGTCTCTTATTTTCATTGTTTGTATTATTGTCTTTTATTTATCATTGTTTTATTGACTGAAAAATATATTTTGGAATCCTGTTTTTGAATTACTGACAGAGCCACATAGCTGACTGAAAGAGGCCAAGACAGAGAAATGCATTAAGTAGGAAGAGGAGAGAGAAAGGGAGAGAGCAATAGGCCGACTGATGATGTCATGTTATTGGAGGACACGTTCAAATGTCACAATGTCTTCTCTCTTGCAACTCTTGCCATTTTCTCATAGCTTAGCTTGTTACATTTCTCTGGGGATTGCTTCAATATAATGGAACTTCATTTTGACATAGGATAAGTGGCAGCTTAGCTCACTACATTTTCCAAGTCGCTTGTCCACACTGGACACACCCCCAATTGAGAAGCAGACAGGAGTACTGACACAGAAGCTGTGCAATGTACTGTTTTGGAGGGGTCGACAGCAAAACATATTTTAGTCACCTAAAAAAATCCATAGCAATTTATGGCGGTCTGTTGTCATCTGTTAGGTCAAAGCTCTATGAGAATAAAGTTTGGAATGAAGCCACTAAAACTGTATGACTTTGAACAGGTTTGACATTTTTGCAAAACAATGTGTCACATGCCTGAAGTAAAAACACAATCTATTTTAAAAAGACTGCCAGTTTTATAAAGATAAACATTTCTGACAACTACATGCCCAGTGTTGCACTTTGCACAGTCGGCACATATCTGTATCTTTACACTTCTGACAGACTTGAACACTACTTAACTGAATTAATTGAAAGAAATTAGTTTCATGACTTGTTATATTATCTGGGGGGCTGGAGGGGAATGGTGTGGCAATATGGAGATGATAGTGTACATTTCCAGACAGTCTCTACTGCAAGGCAGAATAGTGTTGCACTCACAAAACTCAGAAATAGACAGGAATAGTTGTTGGACTCAAAACCACCAAATCTAATGTCAGAAAGCTGTTTCACAACACAACACTCACAAGAAACCACATGCACTGTATCAGGTTTGTTGAGATATTTTTAATCTCTATAACCAAAGCAGCGAGGCTCAGTGATCGACTACTGTATAGATACAGTCAATAAAGTATGTAAACACCTAACACCTTATCAAGTGTTCCTGCTAACGGCACTGTATGTTAAATATAGATAACCTACAGTGCAATTCCGAGTACATCATCATCTGTATTTGTATCTGTATCTGCTCAACCAACTAAATTGACCTTTTGCTAAGTTCCGCCACCAGATGCAAACTGGCCAATCATAACGTAGCATCGGGTCGGCTCTGACCAGGGTCCTACAACAACACAGCTGTGCTCCATTGACTCTAATGCAGTCGTTTCAGATTTCCTTCATTTTCAGGCTGGTTTTGTGGATTTGGAGCTAAATGTTGTGCCTGGGGCACGTCGTGTATTAATGATACTCGCTACCTGGAGAGGTTGGAAAAAGATATTTCTTCCCTGTTCCAAAACCAAAATCAAACCCTGAAAAGTGTAGGGTTAGCTAGCTAGCTACTGAAGATATAGCCTACTGAATGCATACACATGCTGCTTTTACTTTTTAATGATTATAACAGTGAAAAAAATACCGACCCTGCTGTACAGGAACAAGTGAAGGGAACATCCTGGATATATCCTTCAAACACAGACTGTAGACCCCTCTGTCTGCTTCTCTCTGGAATCACTATTTCTTTTTTCCAAATATATGATAATATTTCTTCAGGGAGTGCAGTTAGTTACAGGTTAGGCTCATTGCTTATTCTGACAGCTTGTCAGACTATAACAAACAAGCAGGACTTACCGAAAGGTCAATCATCTGTAACCGTGTCTGGCCTGAGAATGGGTGAGGTTTCGATTTAAAGTGGGTGGGGCTTAAATCAGGAATGGGTGGGAGCTAACCAGAAGTTGTTATTTTAAGTATGAAACTGTTATCAGATGATCAGAACTTGGTATATTTATTATTTTTTTAGAAAACTATTTACAAAACAATCTGAGAATCGAGCTTGAGATCATTTTGGATCACATGAATAAGACAAAACGTGTCCCACAACATACAGTAAGGCTTGTTGTATTTTGCTGAGCTTTAAGAGGAGAGAGGAGTCAATGACGACGTTAAACAGTCATCAAAACAGGTTTTTCAACAATTGTGAATAACCGCAACCCCAAGAGGTCCTTGAGCGTACAGTCATAAAATGTGGCCAGGCTTACACCTGGTGGAGATAATTACGTAGTTCAGTTGTCATGGATACAATGACCTCTTCAGATGAAACACCAGCATCTGTGTGGCAAACCACTAAAGTCTGT
>NC_065522.1:10826294-10833162 GCF_006386435.1 Epinephelus moara | reverse complement strand
TAAGTTACAGTAAAATATAGTATCAAAAATGCTTACGGCCATCAAGTGCTGCATCCACCCTTTTATTGACTGCTCCATCAGTTGAAATTGCTCCGGCCCGGCGGAAAGCGAAGAGACAGAGGTGTGCAGGGAGGAATATAAACAGAGGCAGGTGCCAGGAGGTGAATGAGAAACAGAAGGAGCGGTGGAGGGAGCAGAGGGGGGTAGAGACAGTCCTAACCCTAAGTAAATCAATACCAGTTAAGTCTCAAGTGCCAATACAGGTTCTGCTTGAGGAAGAGAGAACTGAACCAGAACGATCACCTTGGGGAAGAGTCCTCCCTCCCTCCACCACCACCACCACCCCCTCCAGACATACATTATCCTTATCTCAGCATCTCCTATTATCGGCCTTACACGGGCGCCCTAATGAAAGATCGAATCTTACATTACTGCTCAGGAGTTTAGGGGAGGGTGGTTGAGGTGGAGTGGATGCTGGCATGGCAGGTGACCACACATGGATCAAAGACTGTAGGTCACACCGGCGGACACACACACACACAGAAAATGACTTCAAGTAATGTTGGCTTTGGTCACTCCTCTGATCACAGCATATGGAGTTTTGTAGCTCTTGGCCCTTTTGCAAGTTTGATTTCAGCGTCTGTACTGAAGGCCAAAACCTCTCATTCACCCCTCCCTCCGCTCACGGTCTTTCTCTCTTCCCCCCTCTCCTCTCTTTCCATACTTTCGGAAACGGCTGTAGATTATTGTAAACGGCTGCCGAGGGTGGGCGTCTCCTCTCTCTGCGCTCGCGGTGACTTGTAATACAACTATTCCCCCTAAGATCCACATTAAAATTTAATCCCCCCCTTCCCGTTTCTCAATAATTCATTAATCGCCGGCTAATTGGCGCCGGATAAAAGACTAGCTAACTGGGCTAAGTGTTTCAACTACAAAAAACCAGAGAAAAGACTCCAAAAAAAAAAAGAAAATCACTGGAAATGTTCTTGGCGAGGGCATTCTGGGACTGAGCGCGGAGAGTGGAATAAGTGTTAGTAGGTCAAACGGGGTGTCATATCAAAGGAGCAGCATTCCACCCGTTTATTGATTGTTTGTATGTTTGAAACTCCACGCCCGGTTTCACCCTTCGTAAAAAAAAATCCACCCGTAGGTTTCCCCTTCATGAATAATGCATGCATGCAGCGAGGCTTTTCTGGGCTGTGTGGATAAGTAAGCAGGAGCCTGGTAAGCCTACACGCATCCTTAGGCTAAATGATTAGAGAATATCCACTGGGTAGTGTTTTCTTTTTCTTTCTTTTTTTGTTTAAGGAGTGAGGGAGTGTAAAAACAAGAGAAAGGAATGTCGTGGAGAGAAGAAGAGAAGGAAAGAATACGAACCATATTGCTGGAGCTGCCTGTTAAAGCAAGCCCCCCTTTTCTCCTTCACTCCCTTTCTCTTCCTACTTCCCTCTCCCTTGGTGAAAAAGAGGAGTGTGTGTAAGTTTACGAGCTGAGAGCAACAGGAGCTGTGAAAAGAGGTTTCAGCTGATGTGGCAGAATGGAAAGGCCAAGGGAAGGAGAAGGAGAAGGCGGCCAAATCTGGCCAGAGGCTGGAACCTTTTTTTTCTTTTTCGTTCTCTCTCCGGGCGTTGCAGGCGGGCAGATGGGCAGATGGACACAGGTATGCAGTCGGACTGTGAAAATACAGACGAGAAGAGACAGATCTATTGGGCCACATGTTCTCAACAGATGCCTTCACACACACACATAAAAGAGATGCAGGGGGCTCGACCTCCCCTCCCATCTATGTCAGACACATGTGTAACAAGTGTGTGGTCCTAATTTATCTCCTTTGTCGCATGTGCAAGTGTGCATTAAACCGAGGGCATAGGTTTTGTTTCAACACTGGGCCGACACGTATAAAACGAGGAGTTTGGGCGTCCTCCACTTTAAGGTTTAGAGCCTAAATCTTCAATAGGGGGTTCCCGACCCCTAGGGGCTCCTCAGAGTTACTGCAGAGGGGCCGCCAAACTTTCGTTCGATAATCTAAGTTTAATTTTTTTCCCCTTAAAATTAAAATATCTATGAAAATACACATTAACATGAATTCAACATACAAGCAAAGATAAATCGGCCTGTTCATAAATTTAATTTGCAGTACACAACTTTATTGATAGGCTAACTGTTAGCCATGAATTGTTGTGCAAGCATGTTAGCTAGCTAACACTAAATCCACGCCCCAGGGACGCTGCTCAGCCTTGCAGCCAATTTTTCCCAGTGGCCACTTGCAGTATTGCAGCAAAAAAATTCCCTGCGACCCAAAAAGGTTTTTCCCCATAGACCATATAAATAAAAGAGATGTCTGTAACACTGTTGACAGAACACCTCATAGGTCAATTGTGATTTTTTTCTATTTTTCTATTATGATTTTTTTTGTCCATGGAGGGTTTATATTTGTAAAACTTTCCTGGAGCAGAGAGTCTATGAGCTGAGCAGGAATTTGCAGGCGGGACCAGCTGGAGAAACACTAGTGCGTATATTCAGTGGGCCATGTAAGCAAACCCGGTAGCTAGAACTGTTTTGGCTGTATGTGCCAGGTGAGCAACTCCATTGGAATGAATAGGTGCCATTTTGGCATCCGGTATCTTAGCCTGAGTGTCAGACTGAAGCTCCCAGAACCTTCAGTCTGACATGGCTTCCATTGAAGGCGATTTACAAGGGTGGAGGGAATTTGATTTTTTCCCTAACCAATCAGTAGAGATCAATGACTCACCCAGAATCTGACGTCATTAGTATCCATGCCTCGGGGGTGCCGAAAACAAGCGAGCATTGCCCGTTTAAAATGTCTCCGTCGTCGTGCACACCCAGCTGCATCGCCGTTAAATCCAGTTTAGCAGCTTCCTTAATTTGGTCCTCCATTAACGCAAGTAGTGGCGAAATACCTCGATAGCATCATTAATGTGGTCTGTAGGATCTGTAGCGGTCGCCATTGTTGCTATCCTCACCAGTTACCCACCGGCGTACAGCTTGACATCAGCGTGGCGCTGATTGGCTAATCGCTAGACCCCCGGCGTTCATTGGTCCGTCCATCGTTTGGACGAGATAAATCGCAAATTCATTGAAGTATGCCAGACCAGTAATGCAAGCCTACTCAGTTGAGTGGGCGGGGTCTATGGTCTGGAACCAGGCTACCGGTATCTAGGTATTATTATAAATGTATGGTGAAATTACTGTGCAGCACCTGTCCATAATGGTGAGGTGAGCTAGTTAGCTAACAATTATGTACTACTGAAACATACTGGCCAATCAGCTGTATTATTATTCCAAGTGTACGGACTTTTCAATGAGCCACAATGGATTGTTTTGTAACTTTTTGAGCAAGAGTCTCTGACATACCGTCCACCTCAGAAACCACCAGTGAAAGTGCAGTGTGTGAGAATAACACACCTTTCCATGCTACAACCACTGCTGACTTAACAGCTACAGGCAAGTAAAAATGAAAGAAGGCCAAAAAATATTCAGTGAATTATCTCAAGTTCTCAAGTGCACCTCAATTTTATACAATATATGTAGCAGGGAGTCCCTGCTCCATTTCTCTAGGGTCCTTGGCCTGAAATATGTGGAAGACCCTGGTTTAGAGCATCAAACACTTACTATTTCGGCATTCTGAGGAGTTTTTATGCACCAGCTTGTGCCTCTGTGTAAATGTCTTCAATTTTGTCAAAATAAAAGTCCTCTGCTACTGTCAGGGGTTTATTGGGGAGGACAAATGTGCCCCCTAAAATCTACACCTATGCATTAAACACACAATGAGACAGTGAACACAGGAGGGCAGATGTGCGTAAACACACATACACACACGGGAGAGGTGAGGGAAATTGGCAGGCGTCACGGACTGTTGTTCCACTCGGAATTCATTCATTATTTTATCACTCGATTATAAGTTTATTTGGCAGGGGCAGTGCACATTCATCAACATCATAACAGCTATAAAGCGGTGTTGTAAATATGCTGGGGTTAGCTAAAGAACTAATTTACTTCCCCAGTCCCCGGGGCTTTAGAAGTGACTTTGGGATTTTGGTAATTGTTAAAAGTGCTGATGATTAGGATGAAGGAGATTAAAAGCGTGTGGCTGGCTGAGCTAGTTCAGAATGTTGGAACACATGCAGAAACAAGCAACTTTCTCCCCCGGAAACATACTGCACGCACACAAACACATTCACAATGGTAGTAAGGGTAACAGTAATCCAAGCCCTATAGGTCTGAGGGGGTCACATGTGTCCCGACATCACTGGGCAGATTGCCCTGGGTGGCTGAACCCAGAGCCCCTTAGCAAAGCCAGACAGCACACACACGCACACACACACACACACACACACACACACACACACACACACACACACATTGGCCTCTCATTAGCCTGCTTCACAGCACACCCTGCCTAAGAAGGATCATCCAATCCTCCTGGCAGCATTTGGACTAGGCCAGGTCAATCCTCCTCCCCCGGGTGACACAGAGAAGCGCACTGGTGGGATGAGAAGCCAGTACGAAAGTGTGCGTGGACTTTATAGGCCACACGGGTGTGCAACGTAGAGGCAACCTCTGTCACACTGCTCATCACCTTCCCCGTCCTTCCTTTTACTCACGTTCCAGCCTCTTAGCTCTTCCCCTCAGCCCTTTTCTTCTTCTTCTGTCATCCCTCCATCCTCCCCTCCTTGCTCTTCAGTTTTGTTTAGGCTCAGTATCACGAGGCTTCCAGCTCTGCAGCTGCCGTGCACATCTCCACAACATTGGGTTGGGCTCGAATTGCAGCAGCTACTGTGGCTTCGGCATCATTCCAGATAAACAGGATAGCAGCGGGAGGGAGTTGACGCTCGTGTGTGTGTGTGTGGATTCTGGTTAGTGACAGAGGATGTGCTGGTATGTGTGTGTTTGTGCCATGAATACTAAATTGTGTGTTAGGATCTCCAAGCTCTAAGCCGTTCTGATGTATGCCATGTGCACTCGCACGGTAACAAGTCTTTTGTTTTTTTCAGTCTGTAATTGAGTCGTAAAGTCTTATTTTCTGGCCACAGTCTGCCATTGTTATAGATTTTTCCAGCCTGTTTCCAATAAAACTCACATTGTTTCACATATTTTCTATAATCAAGTAGAAAATTTCTCAATTCCAGTGCAGCAACCTGCATTATCCTCAAGATACAGACACTCAATTCTGGGAAATACTTGAAAAACATAACCTGACTAAATCACAAATTAGCCTGGGACCTTGAAGAGTTTTCGAGTCATTTTCAAATTCAAAGGGGCGTTATCGGTGGGTTACAACATGTGACGTGTTGCTGAGTGACCAGGCCCCAATGGTGTAGATGGCCAATCCACCACACATTAAGGCAGAACTTAGCACAAAGCATGGGAAAAAAAGTTTGAGTCTGACTTTATACATCAAGCTTTGGATAAATACTTTCAGAAGTACAAAAAGCACATCTTTCTTCTCAGTAAAAGCTTAAAAGGTCCAGTGTGTTCAATTTTGGATATATATTGGCAGAAATGGAATATGATAGGATAAGTATACAGAAGCAGAGAATGGGCCAAACGCTGACTCTAGACTGGACCATTCTCATTTTCACATCAGCCACCTTAGTTAGAACTCCCTCCGCAATGAGCCGTGTTGGAAAACAACAAATTTTATATGTGAAGCTGCTTTATTCAGTTTCTTTTTACCGGTTTAAACTACCCGGCGTACTTGTTTTAGAGTAGAAGAGACCTCTGCAAATAATTATAATAATGGCCCGGCTCGGACATGCCAAACAGCGTCGGAGAAACACTGATTTGTGATGTGACACCGCTTAATTCTGTTTTTTACCGGTTTAAATCAGTCAGTTTGTTTTGGAGGGGAGGAGACCTCTGCAGATAATTCGGTTCCAGGTCAAAACTTTCTGAACGCGGAATACTAAAGGAATTTTCAGCTGGTTGAAATCCACAATCCTCACTGCAAGATGCCACTAAATTTCCCTGAATGTTGCACACTGCTCTTTTAGTTCAGTTGATTGTTTTTCTTTTAGCGAATACCGACACGATCGCAGCTTCAACAGAAAGTTCTGCATCAGCTGCAGCCATTGTGGTTGTTTACAAAAAAAATCCCTTAACAGCCTTTCTCCTTACGGTCTTATCTCAAACACACCCATATTAGATAAACGGTTGTGATTGGCCCGGCACGTCTCAGGCCACTGAAAATCTGACAAAAGCAGAGGGGGACCAGATGCATCAGCCAGAGCAAATAAAACATGAGCTCACAGATTCGTCTGGTTCCCAGGCAGTGAAAAACTTTGATTTCCACTCAGTGTTTTGGCAGATTTTTTCACTTCTTTGAAGAAAATAAGGATTTTAAAACTTTTTAAGACCAAAATGACTTGATTAAATGGAGATTTTGTTTGCACTGTGTGTTAAGTCTCTTCATACCTGTTCTCCCTTATGCAACATCAAGGTGGGGTCCTCTTTTGCATAGCTCTACACACTGTTATGCAGAACTTGTAAAATGCAAAACAAGAAACAAATGTTTTGTCCCCTTATCTCCAACTCACGTCCTCAGCAGCCAGAGTTCATTCCAGTTTCAGCCTTTGCGTCCTCATCACTTTCATCCACACTGAAACGCCATCACTCTCCTTTCGCCGTCTGCCAGTGGACGTCAACGCAGCGCTTTGATTGGACGCCGGCCCGAAATGGTTTTGTAACTGAATGTTAAAGAGAGGGAGAGAGAGTGTGGATACACAAGAGAGACAAATGAGCGGGTTTGCTGTCGGACAGCTGTGCCTTGTCACAGCTGAAGTTTTTGGCAAACATCTTCAACCGATATGAGCGAGAGGGCAGAAATAGAAGAAGTGGGTGTTGTCAG
>NC_065522.1:10698794-10821294 GCF_006386435.1 Epinephelus moara | reverse complement strand
ATTAGCTACCCCGTCCTCTAACCTCCCTTCCAAAAATCTTTCTCTCTTTCTTATTCTTTATCTCTCTCCTTTGGAGTGCAGCTGTATTGCAGGTCCCCAGTCACAGGAGGGGGGTAGAAAAAAACAGATGGAGCGCCCTCCTTTCTTCCTTTCTTTCGTTCACCCTTCCTTTTCTTTCTTCCCTCTTTCTCTACTTCCCCACAAAGAAAATCAAGCCAGAAGAATGCTGGTGCTCGGGGAGGGTGGGGGGGATGGGACAAAAGCCTTCCTTTTCGACAGTCTCTCTCTTGTGTTCTTTGGTTTTCCAGTTGATGGATGGGTGGCACGACTGTGGGTCACTGTGGTGAACATGTGCCGTTCTGTACCTTGAATTTGTGCTATTTGCGTGCGGTGCCTATTTCTGTCACGTGGCGCCGATAACTCTCTGGCTGTACGGTCTTTTGAAAAGTACGCGCGTGTGTCCCTGCAAGCTAACACACACGCAGCTGCTGCGTTGTTTGTACTCGGTTTCCCATTTTGTGTGTTTCAGTAAAGCCACTGGTCCCAGTTAGGCCGAGCCCATCTGGAACCTTAGTCCTGGGTGGCCGTTATATATATGTGTGTGGCGTGTGTGTACACAGCTGAGCACTGCAACACGTCCGATCTCTGAGGTGTGTATTCTGGCACTTGGTTAATCGCATGTATTATCTGATTTCTCAAAGCCTTAACGTAGCTGCTTCAGAGCAGCCAAACAATGCCGCTATCATGCATAAGTGCTGTAATTCAGCTGTATTTTTTTACGTTATCTCATTTTTAATCAAAACCTTTGCTTTCTCCTTATGTTTCCTCTTAAATGTAATCACTCTTGTGACGGGCGAGCTAACTCTATTATGGTGGTACTTAGCTAGAACAAAAGAATTCACTCAAGGTCTTGTTAAAGTGCTTCTGTACCCCCATGATGCCCTTGCATGCTGAATAGAGTTTTTTATGTGTGTGTGTGTGTGTGTGTGTGTGTGTGTGTGTGTGCGCAAGTGTGATTGTGTGGATGTCAGGCATGCGTCATGCGTGGGTGCGTGCACTTGTATACATGCCCTGCGTGGGTTTGTGTACACCCCCCCGCCCCCCCCCGCCACCACCACCGCTGCCAACCACCCCCCTCCTCCCCTGCCCTTCCATCACCGCATTAAGTATTATTTGCAAAACAACACAATCATTCGAGACAAAACACGGTTTCTGGGCGAGCATGAAAAGAGAGCGTGAAAACAACAGAAACTGGCCTGTACCACTTGACCCTATCGAGGGGAGGGGTGGAGGGTGATGAGGTGGTGATGAGGTGGCGTGGGGGGGTTGTAAGCCAGGGGAGAGATAATCCCTCCAGCCACAGCGGCCTCCGTGTGCTCGGGCTCTAACGTGGCGTGCTGGGCTGTCAATCACTCAACAAAGCTGTCTGTAAGGGGATTATGAACCCACGGACCCTCCCTCCCTCTTCCTCACCCCTGGCTTTGTCTCCTCCCATTGCCTTTTCCCCCCTCTCTTCTTCTGGCCGTTCGTTTTCCTCCCTCTTTCTCCCAGGTCACCTTTTGCATCCCCACCCCTGTTTTCCACCTTCAAACCTGCCCGTCAGTCCCCGTGTCCGCTGTCCTCTCGCAACAAAGTGCGTCCTTCCCCCAACACACATTTCGCTTCGCTGTCTGAAGCTTAGTTTATCTTCAGCTTTCCATCCGTCCTCCCTCTGTCCTCCGTAAGCCCCGTTTCTCTCTCTCCAAAGCCCGTCTCGCTCTTTCTCTATCTCCTGGTCCCACCCGTGCGTTACGCCTCACCCTAGACAAGAGACAGGTGTTAGTGTGTGTGTATGTGTGTGTGTGTTTAGGAGGTGACAGGTGTCCTATACTCAGACTTGAGGAAATCAGCCCCTGCGCCTACACACAAATCAAAGAACTAGAAAAACAAGAAAAGAAAAGCACAAGTGCAAATAATGAGCTCATTCGCTTCGTTTTTTATTTTAAAGTGTTCTCGCAATCAGGGTCATTCTCCAAGAAACATTTACTGATGCATTTAATGCAGAATTACATACAAAACACCAACTTCTTCTTTTTTGCAATCCTTGATTCCCACCTGAGGCCAGTTGCTCGAAGGAAATGTTGACATGATATGCTTCTGCAGATCATGAATGATGAACTTTTGCACGTTTCATGCCTGTTATATCAACATTTCAAAGGTGACGTAATATATAAGCCGAGCAAGATGTCTGCCAAGGTGCAGACCACTGTTCGAGACCAACAAACAAGAATATCAGTTGTGTTATAGCGAATTATTAGCTCCTTTTACCCTGCTTCATCAAGGCAGGAATTTCACGCCATTATTCCTCCTCACTGTTCTGTATGAAAGGTACAATCGTGGTGTGAAGGGACGGAGTTGTGTTACCTTTAATGTGCCATTGGACGTAGTAATAGTGCCGAAACAATGTCTGTAATTGGGACAGCCAGTAGGACGGGATAATGGGCGACTAGGGTGCAATGTTTTGACAATTTGTAATACCCACTGCAGGAGATTTATGAAATAGCTGTTACCAGTTAGCAGCTACCCCAAAGAAGAAGAGCAGTGGCTGAAAATATCTGCAAATTGAAAAAAAACAATGAGGTACGGGAGCTCCTTACCCTCTGATCAGAGGATAAGATTGGTCACCATAATTGTTATTGCCATGTTATGCTTTTATAATTGTTTATATAGCGCTGCCGACGCGTACGTTATTTGTCACATTAGAGGCCAACGCTGTTGTTTACACATCACGCCTCTTTTGCCTCCGCAATGCTGGCATGCTGTCTAGAATCACACACTAAAGCAGCATGAAGCTGCCGTTGTTTGGTTGTGTGTCAAAATACAAAGGCGGCGTGAAAAAGGGAATTGGTAGCAGCCCTATAGTGCAATCTCTGTATACAAAGGGCTATTACTGTGTATCCAGTATCTTTTTAGGCACTAAACGTGTGTTTTGTTGCGACCCAATGGCAAGAATAGTGGCATGTAAAGTTAGTTGTTTTTTGCAGACGCATAACTGCTTTTCCGGGAGAGATTGTGCCCCCAAAAGTGGCAATTTAAAGCCAAAACAGGATCTTTTCCTCACCATAATTAAGTTGTTTTTGTGCCTAAACCTAACAACATGTTAACCACAGTGTTGTTAACTACCGGGCAAATGTAATGTATTCGGTTTGCAGAAATGCACAAAGCCAACGTTTTTCACTGGTGATTGGGTTGCGCACCTGATTTCCAATTTCTGTGTTTTTGTGGCCTGTGCACCTTGAAAACACACATGCACCAAGCTGTCGTCTGGCTAAATGTCACCTCTTCTATAAATGTGATGAATAGCTCGCAGTCCTATCTTATCTCTCTGTCCTTAACCATGCTGTTTTTAAACCCAACCACTGCTTCCAGCGGGTCCTACAAGGTGGTGACAGAGGCCCCTCCTCCAGCAGTCACCCTCCATTAATTCCCCGTTTCTCCTCACCGACTATCTCTCCATCTATCTGTCTGTTAACTGTCTGTTTAGTTTAAACGTCTGTCAGTGCGCAGACGAGCTTTCACTCTTCACCCCTTTTAACCGGTTGGCCCACCTGTGGTCCTGTTTTATCTCTCGCTGTCTCCTTTTGTTTTTAACTTCACTCTCTATTTTGCATGTAATCTCTGTTACTCTGTGTCTGCTCACTGATAATCTTACCAGTTTGGCCAGTAGGTCACATTAACAGGTTAATCTGCCCCAATCCTTTGAATATTCCCGCTGCTTTAATCCAACATCCAGCAGCCAGCCCTGCATCGAAGTAATTTAACTTTCTGTTAGTAGTGAAAGAGATTTTCGGGTCAGGGTTTTTACACTCCCACATCAACTCTTAATTAAAGTTCTGTTTCATTTCAGGTTCAAGGGTTCCCACTTTTAGGTCACCGTTATTTATCTTAATAGTTTAGTTTTAGCCTCTTTTAATGTAATACTTGATAGGTATTTCTGTATGTCACAAGTCCTTTCTTTTAAAAGTTAAAGATTGTCTTCGCATTTTGGCCAAAAAAACCCCCAAAAAACAGTTTTTATTATTTAATTTAATATCTTCACGGGCAAGATTTGATTAACTTTTTTTCTACCACAATTTTAAATCTAATTTCAGTTTATCCAGCAGTGTTTTTCATGGCTAGATTTAGACTTCTTGTTAACAGTAATAACCCTGAAGGAGACTATGACGCAAGGAGACTTCAATTAGAAAAAAAAGCAACTGATGGAGAGATGCTGACATTTAACAACCATTCATTTCACCATTAAGAAAGCTAGATTTGACAAAGAGTGAAAGTGAGGGAGATGTTAGACAACAGAGAGAGAGACTTAATGTGTGACAGGGTTGTTATCTGGCAGGCGGCTGATGGTTTTAACAGCTGCATTATCTTGTGTATCTTATATTGGATTAAGCTTCATTCTCTTACACGCGTCGCACTCTGATTGACGCTCTGATTAAAGACATCCACTGGCAGAGATGAGGGGAGGGAGGGAGTGAGATGAGAAAGAAGGGTGAGGAAAGCAGAGAGGGGAAGTGAGGGGAAAAAGAGGGTTAGGAGCAGTGCCTGAACTGTGCCATTACTTATTGGGGCTACAACTAATGATTATTTTCATTGTCAATCGATCTATAGATTATTTTCTTGATTAACTGATTAGTGTTGTGGTCAATTAAATTTCAAAACAATTGTTAAAAATGTAGATCAGTGTTTCCCAAAGCCCGAAATGATGTCCACAACCCAAAGATGTCAGTTTACTGTCATAGGGGAGTAAAAAAATCACATTTAAGAAGCTGATTTCAGAGAGTTTTGACTTTTTTCTTAAAAACTAAAACACAAAAGCACAAAAAAACAGACTAATTGATTAACAGATTAGTTGGAAGTTAATTTAACAGTTGACAACTAAATGATTAGTTATTGCAGCCCTAGAAAATGTGATAACGTTGAATATCACCATAACAATATTACTAAAGATTAAACAGATATTACTCAGTGCTGCCTTTTTGCTGCTTTCAGCACAGTGCCAAAATACAAAAAAAATCTCTTCTTTAATTAAATAAATGAAGGGAAATTATTATTTCCAACGTTCTTTAATTGAACAAATTGAACATTGAACTAAACACAAGTGCAGTTTTCTATAAAAAAAAAAAAAAAAAAAAAATCCCAATATCGCCTTTTGCAATGTGATGACATTGCGATAATGAGTAAAAAAGTGATATGTTCTGCAGGTCTTTTACTTGGTAATCAATACAACAAGTTTCTACTGGATGAATTTAGGCGTAGTGCTGCCGTTTCTCGATATGGGTGGGTGCACCGAGCCGAGTCGTGAGCAGCTGCAACCATTCAAGCCATGACGGCACAGTTTGAGTATTTTTCCCCCTGCACAGCATGACAAGATGAAAAAAAAGTTCACCTTGATGACATGAGGTGTGTGTAGCGCCTGTTGTCTGCAGCTCAACAGCTCACTGTGGCTGTTTCTGCTTGTACTTGTCCTCCCTGCAATACTGAAAACTGATCTGCTGAGCAAATAGTGCTGAATATGTGCATATTATGTATGTGCATGTCATTATGCAGGAATAGCAATGCTAATGAAGCAAACTCAAGAAACTCAAGAGCAAATGCCACACTGCATAGAGCACAGGTGAAGATTTGATGGCAGCATGATAGTAGCAGAGGACATCTATTTTGATGGAAATAAAGACATTTCTACCACAAATTGATGTCAAAAAATTCACCAGAATGCAGAAAAATATTTGGCGCTCAGTTCCACACGTGTCCCCCCCCTCCCGGTGTTGCAACGAAACCTACGCCCTTGGCATAGATGCATCATATTAGATGGCTCCCACCGGTTCACTGTTGTAAAACTTTTAATATGAAGCAGCAGCACACTTCAGCACAATTAAAGTGGGCTAACCTGGGCCCATGGAAAAGGAAAAACAATATAAGCGTCAGCCAAAATAGGCTTGTTTCCTGTTCACAAAGCCTATAGAGGTAAAAGGTGAGAGGTGAGAGGAGGTGTGAGGTACAATATGAGGTCTAGTTCAGGCAAAGAGCTTCTGGATTAGAGCTTAGATTCCTGCAAAATCCTCTAGCCATAAACAGTATGCGCAGAGCCCAGCAGGTAATTAGTGCACATGAAGTTCTACTAGTGTTTTGTATCATGAAGTAGCAATTTATACCCTCAAATTAACAATTCTTGCGCATAATTCGTGCTCACAAATGCTGCATGCATGCTGTTCTGGCAGCTGGTTAAGAGTTCTGGCAGCTTTTTTTTTTCCAGTTCAGGCACTGATGAAGAGGAAAGGTAGAGGAGAGATGAAGGGAGGGGGGAGGGAGCAAAGGTTGAAAACAGAGGGAGGATAGAGGGTTAAGAACAAAAAAAAGAAGAAAGGTAAAAGATGAGAACGTGTCATACCTCTTATTAGAAACTGTGACTCTGATCTATTTGGTCTCATCTCACACCTCCGCCTTTGCACGTCACTTTCTCTCTCACTTCTCTCCTTACCCTCTCTCTCCCTCTCCCCCCCTCCGTTCTCTCCCCGCGTCTCTCTCCCATCTTCTCTCCCTCTCACCCTCCGCTTTCCCTTTGTCGCACTTGTATCTATCTCTCGCTATTTCTCACTCTTTCTCTCTTTCATACCCTGCAGTCTCTCACCAGCAAAAAACTTCTCATGCTCAGTTTGGTGTGCAGCCTGTCAAGCTTGCTTTGAATACACACACACACACACACACCAGCATATACTCCTATAACTCCAGCATACAGCCAAGGGAATAATAGAATCAAGGAATACTCTGAGATAAAGCGGAGAAGGGGGGCGAATAAAAGGATAAAGCAGACTGAGAGGGATAGAGAGCTTCATATTATTAATTTAGCTGGAGAAAGAGAAAGAGAGGGAATTTCTTTCAATCCCCCCCCCCCTCTCCTCCCAACACACACACAGATACACACCGCTGCTTCCATAGAGCTCTATAGTGGCACACAATGGAGAGATTGGAGCAGGAGGGGGGAAACAGAGAGGTAGAGATAATCCATCCTGCTGTATAAACCATGGAGTTAACTGTTTCATAGCGTCGGCTTGGCCTGCTTTTATTCCTCCATCATCATGCCTCTCGATCTAATTTCCGTCTATCTTTTCTTTGCAATCTCACGTTTTTCTTCTCCTTCTTCATCATCCTTCCATCCCTCCTGTAGTGCCTTCATCTACCTCTCTGTGGGCTCTCGCCCTAATCCTCCAACATTTCTTCCAGACCTATAGACTAGAATAAACCTGCCCACACCCAGCCAAGATTGTGTTTGTGTCTGTTTCTGCACACACACACACACACACATACACACATGACTCTTTGTGTCCTATATGCATGTGTCACATGCCAGTGTATGATTTTGGTGTGCGGTTTGAGAGTGTATGTTCGCAGTTGGCAGCCCACTTGCCCGTCGAATTTGGCAGAATATCTCCTCATCTGGCACAGGAAGAAGGGAGGGCGTCCCATAGCGAGGGATTACACCGATTTACACACACACACACACACACACACACACACACACATTTATTGGCACATATTTGCACGTTAAGAAATGCAAAGCCCCTTGCTTTCAGCCACACACGGGCTTATTTGGGGTGGCTTGCTCATTCAGACACTGGGATATCAGTTTCTCAAAATTTTTATTAGCAAGTATTATGAGCCAAAAGTTGGAAGAGAAGTTCAGATCCTGCAAAAGGAAAATATAAATCCACAAAAAAGGTAGTGTGCATCACTCACTGAGGCTTAATATGTTGGGGGAAGAGTAAATATATCCACATGCAGAGGGAAGTCGACACTTCTTTATGTTGCTATAAACCGAGCTGTCTCTGCAGGATGTGTCTGGTGTTGTGAGGCAGCTTTGCCCAACAAGAAGTGAAATGCCAATGAAATGCATTTCTGTAATGGACCTGCTGACAGTGCAGCAGCTACAAGCTCTGGGAGGAAATAGTCTCCAGCAGCCTGTTACTGTAAAGTGTTTCTTTGTCTCCGAAGAGAGATGGAGGGAGCTGGTGAGGGCCAGACCGGGCCCTTTGTATGAATCTGATTGATAGGTGTGTCTGACCTTTAGCACCTCTTGAGAAATCCAACAAGTCATTCTCTCACCTTATATTTAGTCCCCTCTGTATCTACTTCACACACACACACACTTTGAGACAGGCACTGGATGGAAACCTAATTCTGTCTTTTCTTTCTCTCCTTTCCAAAAACCTCCCAATTACAGCCACTCCATTCCCACCTCCCTTCCTCTCTCCTTCTCCCCCTCCCTCCTTTCTTAACGAGCAATCTCGTTAATGTCAGAGCGTCTCTTTCTCTCCCTCTCTCTCATTCTTTCTCTCATTCAGGCTTTTGGCCCATAGAGAGAAAGAGAGAGTGAGAGATATGAAGAGATAGAGAAATCAGAGCTCAGCTGAAAGAACAAGTGCTGGATGAAAGAGGTTGAGGGGAGGCAGGGTGTGGGCAGAGAGAAGCCAGAGCCTCCATAATAATGGCCAGACAAGTGTGTGAGATTACCGCCCTGGTTTCAGGGGGGACATAATTATATGCTGCACAGGCTGTCAGAAAGAACGAGATGAGGGGGGCTGTATTTAGTGATGCACCAGTGAGAGATTGGTGAGGCGAGGGCGATGACTAAATCTGCACCGCAGCCTGGGCGGTTCCAGACCTGTGTGTGTGTGTGTGTATGTTCACAGGATGAGTAATGTTAAGCCATTGAAAGCTGTAAATTATTCAGAGGCTTCATGCATGGAAACATTATAATTCCATGTCTGAGTGTGAATTACCCTCCGTTTTACCCCCAGGCACATATCTCACTCCAGCCCCAAGGCCTCATGGGAGATTAAAGGGAGTAAATACTATGGAAGCTGACCAGCATATAAACCACATGCAGCGGCCAGATATCCCAGCAGGATGTGGCACCTCAACTCAGAATGGAGTCGGTTTGAATCCATCTCGCTGCTTGTTATCTCTGTCCACTCCCAAGTGTCCCCAC
Organism: Epinephelus moara; assembly: GCF_006386435.1. Lineage (NCBI taxonomy): Eukaryota > Metazoa > Chordata > Actinopteri > Perciformes > Serranidae > Epinephelus > Epinephelus moara. The sequence goes on along the minus strand of NC_065522.1, from coordinate 10,812,272 downwards.
ATGGCCTAACCAAGAAGAAATGACCAAATTAAAATCAGGCCCTTGTAGTGATTGGTGTGAAGCGGTTAAAGCCTGCACTTCCCACCAAGTAAAGGCTGGAGGTGCTTCCAATTCATCCAGTTCAATTACCGCAGTGTCTACACACTGGGATGTTATTTACTATCTGTCCCTCTCCTCACATCTTCCTATTTGGACTCCTTTATTACGGGGGATTTCCGATGAAAAATTTAGTGTTTTCCTTTTGGATCTATCATTTGAAATATCAGAAACTGTTGAAGAAAATTGGTATAAATATCTCAGTAATATCAGTGCAGATATGTGCTGGCAAATCTTTAGTTTTACAGCATAAACCTTGGGATACAAAAACAACAAGAGGTTATTCACACTGCAGAGATCCACATGGGAGGCATGTGAATTTGTGCTGAAATGCTAAGTAGATGGTCAACTGGGAAAAAAGCATGCAGTCCCACTACACAATGAAACCCCAAATAATGAATATACATCACCCCAAAGATGCTCTCTTTGTTGACAACAAAGTCTTTTTATTGGTGGGATTTTCTAAACACTGAAAATCTTGCCTATGCATAATCATGGTTTACTGTAACTTATGAGAGAACGTGTTTTAATTGTAACATTGTGTTGCCATGTTTTGTCATTTACTCGACTGTGATAAGAGAGGCCACAGTATCCATTCACACAATAATGCCACTACTGTGAGACTTTGAATTTAAGCAGCATAACTGAAAAATATTTTGGACTTTCCATAGTAAACAGACCGGACTTTTACTTACAGTAAAATAAAAATGTCCTGACAGCTCTGATGGAGCTCAGGATGCAACCTGTGCTCTGCTGAAATGTGTGTATTTTTACATGAATGACTTCAAGGCTTCCTCTTATTTGGTGTGACATTTGTTCAGGCAGCGTGAGAGCATGATACATGAAAGTTGGCAACCTTGGCCAACCGCTGCCATGCTAGGCAGCCAGGAACATGCTAACGCTAGTCAGTTGCAATAGCGCTTCAAGCTAGCTGGGATAAAATTAATCCATAGTTTATTTAAGGAACGTACTGTATTTATAGTCATCTCCTGTCTCATAACTGTCATGCCTCTTTTTTTTTTTGAAGCAGTTCAAACACCAGCAGAGCATGGTTAGCCTATTTAAAAGTGGGTGATGCAACACAGCTAAAAGGCTACGGTCGATTTTGCTGTTTTGGACTCTCCATCTCTCCTCTCTATTAAAACTGTGATTCTAAAGTTCAACAGCACAAACCATGTGTCACCATTTCAAAGCTGAACTTCACAAGAAAGATTTGAGGTGTTACTTCACCCTTATGAGTGAATTTGACTTACTTTAAAGGTGCTGTATAAGCCTACAACATTCAGAGCATTTATATAGTAGCAAACAACTTTTTGCGATGTAACCAGATATAGTAGAGTAATGGTGTCCTGAGCAGAGAGTGATTCACACTTCCTCTGTGTGTGTGTGTTGTAATCCGAGCTCCTCTGTTCTTTGTTGAGGTAGCTGGTCAAGCTGTGCATGCACATTAGTGAAAGTGAGTACCTGTGTATGTATCCCACTTGCTAGCTATCGACGCCACTTTGCAACATGCTCATATCATGTTTAGTGCTGATCAGACCATCCCAACCCATGGTGGCGGCATGAAAGCCCAATGCCCACCCGCCAGGTTAACACTGTTATCTCTGTCAGCATTGTTGCTATTGTTAGCACTGTTTGCATTGTTGGCCCTGTTAGCTGCTAGTTTAGCCACCTCCATGTTGAGAGCCGTGTGCAGGCAATCCTGTCTCAAACTGAGTCTATGGATGTCGCATGCAGTTCTTTTGATTCTGGTGTCACTGAGCATTAATGCATTCAATATCACAGCAGCAGCGCATACACCACAGTATGCTTACAAAGTCAGCTTTAAAAGGAGAAACAAGGTTGATGGTGGCTTTGTAAATTTTTTATTCAGCCTTTGCTTTTATAATGATCGCACTACTGCCTTCACCTGCAGATAGTGGCAGTTTACGGTCATTCATTAGGAGATGACATGACTCTGACACGACAAGAAGAGCAAATATGGGTTCAAGTGAAGAGCTAAGTTACGACACAAGACTTTAAACATCACAGGCTGGTTATACATTGGAGAATGTTTCTTTAATCTGCAGCTGGTGGTTTTTTTTAATGCTGTAACTGTGTTGTCACATTAGAACTTTTTCTCACATTTCCGTTTCCTCCTCGCAGTAGACAGGAAGTTTGGGAGAAGCAGGGTTGGGGTTGGTTTGTAGGGTGTGTATACGTGTGTGTGTGTGTGTGTGTGTGTGTGTGTGTGTGTGTGTGTGGGTTGTGGAGTGCTGGGTGTGAGTGGGAGGTGAACTAGCATGCAGCATTAGTTCTGCTTGAGCTGATGTGTTAATTAGCCAGCCGGGTGCATAGATAATTAATGAGAATCATGATTAATGACTGTACAGTATGCGTGGCTAAGGCGGAACGCAACTCGCTGATAAGGCGGAAGGAGGAGGAGGATCAGTGGCTATTCACCCTCTGCTGAGTGCCCGTTGTGTGTGTGTGTGTCTGTGTCTGTGTCTGTGTAACATGTTTGCCTGTAAGTGTTTGCACATGTGAGTTTGTGTATCTGACCGATGTGTGTGCGTGTGTGTGTGTTGCCAGGCGTGGGCGTTGATGCCAGTATGAGTTAGCAGGCCTGGCAGTCGGTAGGCCTAATAACAGACTGCAGCAGGTCAGGGGGGCATTTAACACTTCTAAACACACTGGCAGAGCTGCCCACTGATGCCAGATCAGAAGCAAGGCCTCACACACAGATCAACAGTGGAGTGAAGGACATCAAAACTGACCTGTTGTTGTTTGACATTCTTTCTTCGGCTGAACACAACACTGCTTTTACACTGCGAACAATCATCTCACCAAGTCCTTAAAGTCTGACTTTAAAAAAAAGTGTCAGTGCAGCAAGATTTTTCCAAATGGTTTTCAATTGAATTGAATTGAATTCAATTCTGTTTTTCTTTTTTTACAATAAGGTTTAATGACCCATAAATTACTAACTTACTTTCTTTCAAAATAAAATAAAATTAAATTAAATTAAAATTTAGAATGTAAAATTTTAAAAAAGAAGTCTGTATGAAATTGAAAAATCCAGACGTTGAAAAAGAAATTATGAAATTATATATATTTATATATAAACAGAAAACAGTCAATACAATGGATAATAAAGTAAATAAAGTAGTAAGGTAATAAAGTTAAGTTTTCATTGATTAAGTATCAAGGAAAAATGCTAAACATTTGGTGGTTTCAGCTTCTCAATTGTGAAGATTTTATCTTATTTATGTCACTGCAAGTGTATTATCTTTGAGTTTTGGGCTGCTAGACACACACACACCAAAAAACAAACAAACCCCAAAGCAATTATTATCACTTTTTTTTTTTTTTTTTTTTTAATTATCACTAACAAGAACTAGAGCAAATTACAAATCAACAAAACTAAACAACTTAGCTAACAAAAATAATAAACATGAAGTCAATGCGGTATTCCATCTTCTCGTTGTTTCCTTTTTTTTTAACTGCGACCAGCGTGGCTTTTGCCATGTCATTTTCTTTTACTCAAACCCTCCACATACACTTCATCCCATTATGTTTGATTTCTTTGGATTTCCAAAAGAAAGAAGCACCTTTGCCACCTATAGGAGGATCTGCCACTGGTTGCAGCCCTACTAATATAATATCTTAACATTTCTGTGGAGCAACACTGAGTCCTTGTGAGAGAAACTTTCCTTGAGGTGGAGATCCCAGGTTGGGGAAGCCATAGGACAATTTCCCACTGAGCAGATATGAAATGTTACATTATTTAAGCCGATAGCATAAATTGAGTTTGCATATTAAGCAATTTTTTTAATCTTATCTTAAATGCCCTGCCAGTGCGGGGTCAGACTAGATGACTGAATGAAATTAATTTAGAGTTAAACACTGCCCAGATAACATTCTTCTGATTCTTATTGAGTTTAGAGACTGAATTTGGTTGATCTTAAGTGGAGCATGGCACTGCGTCCAGGTGTGTTCTGCAATAAGTACTGATAATAAGATAAATGTGTGTGTGGTGGATAGAGGTGTTGACTAAATGGCAAACATGAGATGAGAAAGAATGCACAGAATAAACCAAATGACGCCCAATGTTTATCTGCAGTTTGTTCGCTATGAATACTAACTCGGCAGTGACATCACCGCCCGTGGCAAGAGGTGGTTTGACCGCTGACCGTGCACACAATCGAGGCCTTGACCTCTTATTGGTGCAACCTGCAACATATGATACTATCTCACCCAATGAGACCGAGGCTTGGGAACAAGCTGGGAGGGGGGTGACATACCACTGCTCGCCCTGTGTGTGTGTGTGTGTGTGTGTTAATCTGCTTTGTCTGGCAGGATGCACCATCAGCACTCAAGCGTGACCCTTAACCTCTAACCTCAAATAAGGGAGGACGGGGGTGTGGAGATCCCTCTGCAAACCCCCCCGCCTGACACCCATTAACAGAGAGTTAGATCCATGGCACGCAGAGGGAGCGCAACTATGTTTAAGGGTGTTTGCGGCGTGGGGAGAGAGATGAAGGGGGAGGGGGTGGAGAGGAGATTGAGGAGGACGGAGATGAGAAGCGAGTGAGGAGGAAGGGACATGAAGAACAGTGCGTTCTGTACTTTCTTCTCTCTCCTCTCCGCGCTCTCTGATGAGGAGACAAATAGCTATTGTCATCTAAGAGATGCTGGAAAAAGCAGCTCGCGCTCACGCTGCCTTTGTCTTCCATCTCCGTGTTTGAGAAGGGATGACAAAGGCCATTTTCATGCTCTGCGTCTATCTCTGTCACCTCCTCCTCCTCCTTCTCTCCTCTCACTTTTAAACCTCTGTCCTCCAGGCTGCCCTCCTCTCCTTTCTTCCCTCCTTCTCTCACGCTGAGCCTGCCATCTCTTTAGTCATGCCTTAGCCTCTCCCTTTCTCTCTCCCCTTCCCCTGCTATGTCGCCGCGTCCTTGCCTTCAACCCTTTCGCTTCTTCATCTCCCCACCGTTCATCCGTCTTTCCCCTCGCTTTCCCTCCATTCACCTGCCATGCTCCTCTGCCGGGGGTCGGCCCTAATTATTCCTCACTCATCTTTTTCTCCGCATCTCTCCTCTCGTTTTCCCCCCTGACACCTCACACCTGTAACCCAGCATGACATCTCACAGTCTTTCATCCATCCCTCCTCCTCTTCATCACTCTCTTCTCCTTGTTCTGCATCTCTGCATTCCCCCCCAAAAAAATTTTCAGCCTATTTTTCACTCTTGCACAAACTTACGTAAGTTCTGAACTCTCTGTGTTTTTCCTCTAATTCCACGTTTGCTCTCTTTTCCTGCTCTTGTTCAGTTTTTCCTCTCCGTATCTGATGTTGCACCTGCTTATGCGCCCGCCGCCTCTCTTTCTCGCCATCTTTCCTCTCACTTTTAGCTGTCAATCAACTTGTGACTGAGGTTTCTGTTTTTTTGCCAAGAACATAAACATGCACCCAATTTGAACCAGTTGCACTCAATCCAATTTCTCTCTTTGAAGAGAGTGTTGCAATCCAGAGATTTGGGTGGCTGTGGAGGGAGATGTTCATGGAAAAAGCACTATTTCTCTTCCTCCGTCTCACTCTTTCCTTCTCTCATTGTCAGCCAGTGGTCTCTCTGGAGATCCCCCCGAAACAAAGGGAGGAATAAAACAGTATTTTTAGACCCTTTCATTTTTCATTACCATAATGATTTGGGCTTTGTAGAATCTTTTCATGTATATTTGACTGCGTGTGTGTTTATGTTTGTGTGTGTTCAACAGGGTGTGCAGGGTGTTTCTTTTGCCGCACTGCCGCTCTCCCCACTCGGGAGCCCAGAGGTTGAAAAAGAGAGCACACACACACACCCTGCAAATCAGTCATACTCATCCCCAGCCGTGCCTCCTGTCTATTTATTCCTCGATTCATCCGATTCTTTATTTATTTTACACGCTGCTTCCTAATGCAAATAGGTTTGTCTGCTCCCTGCCGAACTGTGGGAGCAGCATGGGACCCGGAGTGTGTGTTTATGTGTGCGCGCAGGCGAGTAAGTGAATCCGTGTGCATGTGGGAGGACGGGTGAGAGTTTATATGTGTGTGTGTTTGTGTGTGTCTGTGGGACCCAGTGAGTAATAGAGCCAAAGTCCTTATCTGTCACCAGAGAGCTGCCTGGCTCTCTCTCAGCTGTCAATCATCCAGCCCTAGAGACAAACACTCTGCTTCAAACACTATGAGAGGCAGAGAGAGAGAGAGGATGAGGGATGGATGAGGTAAAGAAGAGAGCAGGGAGGGAGGTGGGGAGCGAAGGAGCAGGGAAGAGAAGGAGGGATAAGGAAAAGATGGCAAGAAAGAGAAGAAGTGCGGCGGGAGGAGGCAGGTGTGGAGGGAGAGGAGGAACGTGAAGGACAAAAGGATAGAAGTTGTGATAAAAGTGAGTGTGGAGGAAGGAGGGGGGGAGGGGGTAGGGGGAGAGGTGTTATTTCAACACCTCTGTTGTGTGTTCTTCAGGCCCCGCAGGTAAACGGGGAATGGAAACTTTAAAACACTTCACCTGCATGAATTAGACAGGCCCCTTGAAAATACCCGGGCGACTTTTGAAAAAGCCACTCTTTAGAAAATAAAGTGGGAGAGAAGTGGCGAGGTGCACGCACGGACGTGCTCAAGCACACGCCCACACACAGCCGTGCACCCTCACACATATTCATACACACACATTCTGGCAAAGCTATCAGCACTGAAATATTGGCATGACACACTTCAATATCCTGACGGGAGTGAATAGGATTTTTGATGACCTGGAGGCTTTCTCTTTGGTTTGTGTGCGGGCATGTGTGTGTGTGTGTGTGTGTGTATGCATGTGATTGCACTTATATGTGTCTGTTTGCAATTGACGCAGCCGTCAGCTATAGCCCTAGACCCTGTCTGTCCTACTTTCATGGCCGCATCCCTCCCTGACTGCTCGGACTCCCTGCTCTTGCAGCAGGCTAACTGTTGATTTTACCACGGGGCTCCACCACCCCTGGGTCGAGCTGGGACTGCCGCTCCAGCGCTTTCCCCTAAGCCCTTAAAGCTTCCTTCAGCTGAGAACGGGAGGAGGCGTGAGGGTGGGGGGTGTTAGAGAGCCAAAGAGGAGAGAAAAAAAAAGAGGGAGCAGCAGAGGGTTTGAGCCCCAAATCGCTTCAAGATGCGTTCCACTGGAGTCGGAGTAGCAGAGAGTCTGGGAGTCGGGTAGCGCTGCTCGGAGCCGCTGGGGAAACGGAATGGAAGCCAGGTTCCCATTTCGAATGGTGGATTAAGCACTGCTGCAGATGCACAAGGCCCCTGTTGGGATGCACACAGCAAACATACACATATCCTTGGACTTATATCCTTATGAAAACCTTCTTTTGAGTATAATAATTCCCATACCACAAACTAGCCTTATCCCTAACATAAATGTAGAGATATTTCTTATTGCATTCGTACACTGAAGCTTGAATGGTAAGACATTTGGATAGAACAAAACTTCACCAACAAAAACTATTAGAAACACATTAATCGGCGATGCTGATAAGCTGGGTGATATGTTCCCAACCCAATCGCCAGAAAACATGTTGGCATTATACATTTCTGCAAACTATGGACACGTTCCATTTGTTCTTTATTATGTAGTGCATAAGTTGAAACTTTACATTTCAACAATGCTGTCGTTAGATTAAGGCGCAAAAAAACTGATCATTTAGGGTTAGGAAAAGATCATGATTTGGTTTGAAATACCCAATTGTGGTGGGACTATCCCAGCAGGAAAGGCAGCAATGTCTTGATTAAACAACAGTGTCATTTGTGGTACTGTCCCTGCTGGAAAAACTTTTTGTTCTTTGTCGGTCTCGGACAGTGGTCTGCAGCTTTGCAGGTGACTTGTATAGGTGACACGCCATCCACTAGCCCCTCCACCTCCCGATGACAAAATCACCTCATATATTGCATCACTTCAGAGACACTGATATGAAATGTATAAAACGTGCAACAACATTTTCTTCCGGCAACATTTTCTTCTGGCAACCAGGCTGATGTTCCTTCATTATGATGCTCATAGGCACTGTAGTTAACTTGAAGTCCCCACATACAGTATACCGTCTTGCTACACCCAGTTTGAATATTGTCACTTGATTAAATAGGCACCACAAGTGGTTATCAGCGACATAGATGCGGTTTAGATGGCTCCTGCTACACTGACTAACATGTCTACAGCGTCATTATCAGCGCATTAAACTGCTGTGTTTATTGTTATGCGGCAATAGAGGAAGTCAGGAGAAGTAACATTAGTATAAAGAGCAAGATAGTCCACTTAAGTAGACAGGTCAAACAAAGGACTTTCCCTAGGAGAACAGGGCTTGTGTAAAACCACACGTAAAACCACAACGTTAGGTTATTTTTATTTTAGGGCAAACCATGTTTTTTTCTTAACCTAACTGCATAGTCTCTGAACCTAAATCTAAGGAAAGTGAAGCCTAACAAAACCACTTATGATAGTAATGGTCATTCAGTTGGCTGATAACAGCACTCTAAACCCACTAGTCTGTGCAGAGTCAGTCTGTGGAGCCTTCTAACCCATATCTTTGATGCTGACAACCCCTAATAACCCTCATTTAATTAGCTGATAACATGCAAAATGGATGCTTGCTACCAGAAAAAGTCACTAGAGCAGGATATGCGTATTACTCCACAATTAAAAATAGTCCTCAGCAAAAGCATTTACTCCTGTTTGAGTAATGTTTGCTAAAAACTACAGTACCCAGCTGTTTTAAGAAATGATAATGCCTTTCTAAAACTATATATTTGTGAATGTCTTCACTAGGAACTTAGAGCTGAGTTCACAGGATACAGGAGTTGGAAACTTTACTTGGAGAGACAAGGAAACACTGTTGGTTTTTGTCTTCACTGAGATTTGCTGACATTAAGAAAAATATAGAATAACACCAGCCTTATCTTTCACGCTAAGGTTCCAGCACAAATAAACATAAATATACTACTGGCATGCACTTTTGCTCACACACTTAGCAGCTTTGTAAAAAAAGAAAAAAATGTCCCAGGGGTCCTGCATATTTGGTGGCCCCTAGGGGCCCCCTATGGATTACACTGCTCTCCTGACACCGTGGCCTGACGGAGCTTAAGTTGAGTCGCCTTTAGCTAAAGTTTCAGACTCCCTACACCCTGTGGCCTCTCCGGAGCAAAGTTGAGCCTACACACACACACGACTGGCCCTTCGGGGTCACAGATGGGGAGAGGGGACCCTCCGGAGAACGCCCACATGCATGAATCCATGTGGAAACACACACACATACGGGGAGCTTTGGAGACGTAGGTGACCCACACTTTGGCAGGTCAGCGTCTCACCTCACTCCTTCACTCCCAGAGGGACGGCTCTTGGATGGTTCTCTTTCTGTGTGTGTGTCTGTGTGAGTGTGTGTGTGAAGCATAGAGAATAAAAGCCACTGCATGCATTATAACCTTCAGTCCTCCAGAGTCCTGAGTGACCTAATTAAATTAGTGAGGTGGTTGGAGTGAAAGAGTTGGAGCTCAAAGACTTTTCCCACAACAGGCATAAACACCAGCTGCCACTATCCATGTATGTGTGCGCACGTATGTCACCATGGGCTATATACTTAAACACACTAAAGACCTCACTGGGAGTTATAGGGGGTCTGTAGCATGTGTTTGTCTCAAGGGTCTCCTTCAGTCGCCGTTGAGGGGTTCACATGTGTAGGTGTATCCATTTGTGAACTGGGGGGGCCCTCTCAATCTCTTCCCCTCTCTCTCCCTCTCTCTCACACACACACACACACACACACACATGCAGAATTGTCAGGACCTGCAGTGCTCTATCACCACACACCTCCACTAGACCACCTTAATGGGCCCAATCCAGACTGCTGCAAATCATCCGGAGTACATGCTGAAAATGGGGAAAGAGGGGGTGGGAGGAAAAGAGACACAGGAGCAGGAGGAAATGGTGGTTTCAGACGGTTTAGGAGTGAGAACAGAAAAAGAAATAGATGGGGGGATATTTTAGCCATGAGGAGGGACGTCAAAAGTATGATTTTAGGTTTTCATGATCCCCCGGAGGAATGGTTGGGTTTCATGGTGGAGCAGCTCCTTCAGTTAGAACACAACATGCCTCCACTGTGGCTTTATGGCTGCTGGTTAGTGCATGTCATCATGTTCAGTTTCAGACAGAAGCATGAAATCCTGCCAATGTTAACTGACACTGTTTAGAAAAATGACAAAATATTCAAGGTTGAACAGTTTCAGACAGGAGGAACATAGCCGATTACTTTTTAATTGATTGGTTAAATGAAAAGTATTTGCTTGTTCCAGCCTCTAAACACTAGGTGCACTCCAGTCACTAGATGAGCATATTGGGAGTGTACAGTCCAGCAAACCACAGATACATTACATTCGTACATTTAATATGTATTATGTTCCTAAAGTGACGTAGTTCTGATAACGTAAATGAGCTGACTTTGTCATTTGGAGGTGGACGGGATGGTGGATGGTGTGACGCTGAGATGGCTGCCAAGATGCAGACCACTGTTCGAGACCAACAACCAACAACACTGGTTGTTTTTAAGTGCATTTCCAGCGAGTAGTGTGCCACTGAAAATGTGTATTTTAAGCCAAAACATCTTTTCCTAACGGTAACGAAGTGGATTTTGTGCCTGTATGTAAAATTTCAACATATCCGTTACAAAATGATGTACAAATGTTACATATCTGTGGTTTCCAGAAACATATAATGTCAATATTTATTTTGGCATTTGGGTTGTAGGTTTCCCTGCGTAATATAACTTTAAATTTAATGTCTTGAATATTGAATATGAAACAATATCTCTGGTTTTGGACTATTAGTTGGACAAAATTAGCCATTTGAAGAGGTGACACGGGGCTCCTGGAAATTTGGATGGATATTTGTCACTGTTTCCTGAATAATCAACCAATTTATGAATAATAAAAGCAATCATTATTGATAGTTGAAGACACGGGAAAACAGTCTTTGACTATTAATTTAGAGATTAATATATAAGTGCAGTCCAATGAAAATCTCTTAACTTTGTGATTTTGAATTTTTCAAATAAACTAAGTCTTCCTTAGTGGGTACTTTTCAACCTGAGTAAACCATTTAAACCAACATATTCACAAAGCTGAAACAGTGATGTTTATTATTAACAAATCAAAAGTAAATGTTGTGGGGATATGTGGTTTTCTCAGGACAGTAACAGCCTTTTTAAAATCAGGCCAGGTTTAGAAAATACCACTGTAATATGTATTAAATTACAATAAAAGTAGCAAGGTTTAATACAGACCATAATACAAAGTAGAACATTATCGATATAAAAATAAATGTTACACCAAAGTAAAAATAGACATTACTGAGCTAAAGCAAGTACGTTTAAAACACTGATATTTAAAAGTATGTTCCTAAAAGGCCCCAGGGGTACCATACTGTGGATTTTAAAGCGCGCTGCGAACGAACATGTAATTATTGAACCATTTGTTTTTAAGTCACATTTTCCTGGCTCACAGAGATATCTAGTTATTTTTGCATTATTCCATTTCCGTACCACTAAAGTGTTTTTGAACGAACTCAAATCAAAGCAAAGCTGCGAACAAGTGAGGTGACATATGATTGGCTGGAAAGAAAAGAAAGACGGGAACGAAGAAAGGTGTAGAGAGACGGAGAAAACAGAACAAGGGGGGAGGCTCGGTGAGACACAGGATTGAATACAGAGCAGTGTGTAGAACTCACTTCTGGCGAATGTTTGGAGGAGTCAAAAGAAGCAACGAACAAAAGTTCTGAGCTGGAGATGCAGGAGCAGAAACATGAAGAGAGAAAAAAAAAACAGGAACAAGGATGCAAATGAGAAAAAGAGATGAGGAAAAAAAGAGAGGGAGGTGTTTGCTTGAGAAAAGTTTCTGTTGACCTGAATATGGATGCGTTGTTCAGCTTTGTTCAAAGAGGAGAAGAAGTCTTTCTCCATAGTTAGTTCTAGTTTCTCTTCATGGTGCAGCTACAAGTTTCAACTTAATGTGATACGCTCATCTGCTGCATTGTATCATATGGAAGGTATTGAGCGCAGCAGGAGCGTAGCATCAAGGGAGATGAAGGGTGTGTGTGTGTTTATAGGAGAGGCAAACACAGTGTGTGTGTGTACGTGCTCTTTACAAATGCCAAGGCATCCAGCGTGCCTCCATCCCGTGTCTCCGTGGTTACGCTGGGTGTGATATGTACTGGATGTGACACAGACGCTGCAGCATTCTGGACCGCCTCTGGACAGGAGGATGAGCGTGTGTGAGAGTGTGTGTATGTGTGTGTGTGTGAGTGTGATGACAAGGACGCAGTTACCTTCAAAGTCCCATGATGCCAACTAACTATTCAAACAAGGCTCTGCATCCCTACCTGCTGACTGCCACCTCCCATCTCTCGCTCCCTCCCTCCCCTCCCAAACAACATCAGTGTCTCTCTACCTTTCTCTCCGCCACCTCTTTTCCTCTCATCCTCCTCTCTCTCTCTCTTTCCCTGCCTCTCTCACCATATGGAAACTATTACCGCCGTTGTCGTTTCTCACCACCAACATTCCTGAGGGCTTTCCAGCGCTCACTGACTTTACATCAACCTTGTGCTCCTCTCTCCTTGTTCACGCTGCTCTTCATCGTTGGCTTATCTCTCATTCTGTCTCTCCGGGTTTTTGTATTTAACTCTTCAACATCCATTTTTCTTCTGTTATTTCCGTATATGTTTTTTCTTTTGGCTACTAGGATTCAATGGAACAGACTGAAAACACAACATTAAAGTATCATCCCCTTGTTACAGCGAATGTTAGCCAACCATTGCAAATTTAGCCATGTTAGCATCAATTATAAGTCGTGCTGTTAGCTTTGTTTTGGCCCACCAACCCCTGAATGGAATACATGTCTCTTTAGCTGCTAGATGCTCCACTATGTTCACCGGCTACTTGTTAACTTTTCTGTCTGCTGCTTGGTGCTGGGCAGGAAGTCGGTTTATTTTTCACAGAAAACAGCTTCCTGCTGTGGCTGGAAATGAGGGTGCTGGAAGCTGAGTTTTTGTGCCAACAAATTCAATATTTGGTATCTTTTGTTAAAATTGGATCTCCACTAGAATTTGAAATACAGTTGTGTGTGTTTGAGGAAAATTTGGCTGCACCGTATCAAGGCTGATTTATAGCTGTATGTAGGCTCTAGGCAGTTGCCTGTGCATTGGTCTACACCACTGCTAGCATTGTGCAGTGGTGTGTCTGTGGCACTCTGCACTTACACCTCCAAAACACTAGTTGGCAGAGGGGTTTCTGTGCCACTGGGTTGAGCTTCCGTGGAGTGCAACAACGTTTAACAAATATAGAAAACTTGTCTCCATTACAGACAAAATTGTTGGCTTTTACTAGACACGTTTTCCCCTCTAATGTAACATGCTATCGTTAATAGCATAAGCCTATGGCATCTTTCATTGCATATATTAGCCTAGCAGCTAGCAGACTTTTCCTCCTCTCTAATGAAGCCAAGGTAAATCACACACAAGACTTCAAATGCTGTTTGTGGGGACTTTATTGTGTCTATGAGATAAAAATAAATACATGGTATGCGTCACCATGGCATTTAGTCACATTTCTGGGGAGATGCACGTCAGGCTATGGTGGAGGCTACGCAGCTACGTTGTAACATAGACTTACTGTATTTGGACTTCACAGTATCGGGCACACTTGACCTTTTGACATACATTATTTTAATAGATACTTTCCATTCCCTTTGACCATCCAAGAAGTATCTACTTCATTCATTTGAGCAAGATAATAGTTTCTCTTTAGAAATGCGTACTGCCCAGGATACCATGAGTTGAGACTGAGAGAAGTACATGTCTGGAGTTCTGACTCTGTGTCTCTTGGTAGTTTTTCGTTATTTCTCTCATATTATTGGTCTCATATTATCATTGACTTGTAAGACCCTCCTCAGGAGACAAATGTTTGAAATACAGTGAGTCTGTGTTACCTACGGTATACCTAAGGCATAGATTCAACACAGAAATATAAACAGGGCTTCAGTTTGAGCTGACTGACCTTCCAGTGGGACAGAGGGGTTGGTGAGGATAAGCTTGTCTTGTAATACAGAAGAAAGCTGATCGAAACTGTTCTGTTTACATCCCCCCTTTTTTCTAACTAAAGGGATCATTTCCAAAACAAAAGTTCTTGGATGGAAATCCTGCTCGTAACTTTCTTTCTCCCTCTCTCTCCCCGTTGAACTCACATCCATTCCACCATTTCATCCATAATAGAAATGTTCGGAGGTATCTGGGCCATGCCTTCTAGAGAGACTCAAATTCTCATCAATTTACATTACAGCTCTCCCCCCCCCCTCTGTCTCTCCCTAACCCCTCTCTGTCTCCCTCTATTTCGTACAAATGTATCTCTATCCCTCTGCAGCTCTATACACACAGTCAAAGACCACTTTCTGCAGCTCTTCTCCAGGGTATATGGTTCTTTAATGAAGACAGTAATCATGATTATGGATATTTTAAAACCGTCTGTCTGCCCTGTGCACTGATGGAAGCAGAGGCTGTCGTGTCTGCATGATGCTGAATTTCAAATAACTAAATCATGATCATTGATTATTAATCCTGAGAACAGCTTAAGATGACAAATATTGTGTCAAAGATGATACAGGAATCGGGAAACGTCCTTTAACTTGAGTGTTACATAAAGCTACAGCGGGGATCCAAGGTACTTCATGATTTTTTAATGAACAATTTAATCCTCTCAGACTGATATATGACTAAATAATTATATAAAAACACGAACATAGCATTAATTCAGTAATATTTCACAGGATGGCCTCACACACTGATACAGCTAAAGATGATAATAGCATTTTTTAATGCAAGGCCTCAAGTTCAACCCGCAAAATGGGCTTCAAACAGGCTTCTGCCAACGTGGAAAAATCCCTTTTCGATTACAGAGCCGATCAAAGATGAGGTCAAGATAAAAGAACGCAACATGAGTAAAATTTAAAAGCTCCTGAATCTTTTATTGTAAACGTATCAGATGGAGCAGCAGGCAGAAGATGTAGGTGAGACGTGCTGAGCACAACAGGTCAATTTGATTCCAACAAATACTGTGTCAAAGACAGATTGTGCATCGGGTGAATACATGTTTTATATACTCCCGACCATATGTTTTACATTATATATGGCTGGTGTGTCTGGGGCTGCACAGCATACAGGGGTACTGATTGCTGCAGCAGAACAGTGGAAAATGATAGCTGCCGCAGTCCCCTCTCTGTGTGGGTGCTCCGCAAAAAATCTCCATCGTAGCAAGTGATTTAATCCAGCACTGAGGCTTAGAATAATATTTTTCTTAAAGTAGGTAAAACAGTCTGTCAGTAGAGTGAGATAATTTTACATATCCAAATCTCTTGAATCATTTTCTTCCTACCAGAGGAGTCGTTTTTGTTCTTTCAAGACTCTAACACTTGTTTGAAAGGAAATTCATTAAAGCAAATGAAAGTGCATTGGAGTAAATTTAATTATGGCGCAGAATTTTCACTTCAAGAGTGAGGTTTAAAAAATTCCATGTGGGCTTAAATGACATGTTCAAAATGGACGTTTTCCGCTGTGTGTGTGTGCGTTTGCTCACTGTGGCATTCTTTGGAAAGCACCTCTCCTGCAAATGAGACCCAGCGGATTTACTTTAGACAGCTACTAGATGGCCTGCAGGTGTTGCAGCTCAGCGGGTGTGTGTGCGTGCACGCTTGTCCTATACAGTGTGTGCTCCTCCCGTAGCCGATCGGTTTGCTACTCTTTAGTGTGCGTGCTCCCCCGCCGTGCGTCTGACAGTGTGTGTACATTAAAAGGGGGGGAGCACTCAGGGCCCCTGTGTGTGTGATTACGCTGTGTATACCATGAGATTAGTGCAGACAGCTTTATGCGCAGGGCCTGCTATAAATCTCCCCCGCCACAGAACCGAATACCGCCATCGTTTATTATTCCCTAATAGATCGGTCCTTTGCTGTCTCTCCTCTGCTTCCCGCTCGCACCAGGTTGTGGTTAGCTCAAGGACAAAACCCCCACAGAGGATGGGGGAGGTCAAAGTTGATGTGGAGTTTCGAGTAAATCCGCCACGCTGATTTCATTTTAGTTTATTTTGCGCTCTCTGCCAAATTCAGTGTCCTTCCCTCTCCCTCCTCTCATCCTCCTTCTGTCCTTTTTTTTACACTAGTTTATTTATCCACATTATGCTCTGTTGCAATCTGTCCAACTTCTTGCTCTCTCTTTGTCCTTATGTGTTTGTTTTCATGCTTTATCACTTTGAATCCCACCTCTTCTCTTTTGTCTCCCACCTAATTCTCTCCACACTATCTTCGGTTTGTTTGGATTTTTCTCTCACGGATTCGATGCTCACACTCGTCTGCCCTCCCTCACCCCGCCTTCATATTCTCATGTTCCTACAGACATACACTGGCACACACACACACACCCTCTCTTGTCCCCCCTCCTCTTCCCCGTCGGCTGCACCTGTGTGCCCGGCTTTGGTCCGGACACATCTCGGGTTGCCACTGTGGAATCTGGGAAATGTTCGAGCTGTCCGATACGCCGCCCAGAGCAGGTACAACTGCAGACAACATGCAGATGGACAAGAGAAAAGACAGAGACAGACACACATGGAGCTCACAGGGGAGGCTGTTGCTGTCTTTACATCTCTTGCGTTCTTTTTTGTCGTTAATTTTTATCGCAAATTTAAAATCAGTTACATCTTACAAGTTTATATGCTGACAACTGCTTTGAAAGGGTGGGAGAGAGTGGTGGGTGAGAAGCAGGAGGTGTAAGAGGTCGAGGGGGAGGTCAGGGAGACTGACACTTGAGTCTTCTCAGTTCAGCTCGGGGGTCGTGGCGGGGCGACGCTTGGGTTGAGAAAATGATGTTTCTGCCCTCATAAAAGAGCCGCGGCGGAGAAAAGAGAGGAAAGCCCCCCCCCATCCCCCTCCCTCCATCTCTTCTTCCTCCTCCACCTCCCCCCCCCCTCAGTGTCACCTCTGCCCCCCTCCAACCCCCCCACACCGTGTTTCAAAGTGTGGCCACATGAATGGCTCTATTGTTAACGGCTGAGAAAAAGGGAAGGGGAGAGAGGGAGAGAGTGGACAGCCAAAAAGAGATGAGGGAGAAGGGGAGAAAAAAAAGCAGACGGAGACAGAGAGAGTGTCTCTCTCAGAGCAAAACGTAGAAAGAAAAGAGGAAAGGGAAAACGTAATGGTGCTCAGGGCTGTGTCTGAATGGGATGATTTATTTAGATGTGGTCACAGACGAACTCTATAAAGTTGTTTATAAGTTCACCTCACTTCACTTCCCCTTCCTCTCTTCTGCACTTCTCCACTGGAAGTGTGTTTGACAGCATCGTGGAGATTCACAAGGCTCGCAAACGGCCTCGCACTTTACACAAGACTTTAAGAGTGGATTTAATACATGTAGTTACAGAGAAAAAAAGCTGCATGTAAGTGACTGTATATCACCATACTTGCTGTTTGAATGCTGTCAAGGTTTGTTGACACTGAGGATGTCACGCAGAAGAGAGGGAAAGTGCGAATTGTGAGATAAATGCTGTTTTTCTTGCTCTACCACATGATTAGATTAGGTCAAGGTGTCCCCACCCCCATCCTGTTTACAGTGCACAAACACACTAGGTTAACTCTGGGTTAACTCAGCAAATCTGACACCCTGAACACGGAGCCTATCAGAAAATTGAGTTCTGTAGCAGGAATATGCTGCAGTTCACTGTCACTGTCTGTCTTTCCTTCTTCTTCTTCTCCATCCCTCTCATTTGTCTGTGTTTTCCTCGTCTTCCATGTGATATTTTAAGGTCTTTCCCTTCTGTGGAGTGTTTTGTCTCCGTTTCCTTTCTGCTTGTTCACCACATTTCTTTGTTGTTGCTACATACCTTGCCTGACATGTTCAATATTTTTTTCTCCACTCCCCTCCCTCTCTCTCACATCACTGATTTCTCCCTCTTTCTTTCTTTTCTTTTTCGAGCACTGCACCTGCCCGGTGGCATTTTACCTTAACACTCATACCGTCCTCTGTGTGTGTGTGTGTGTGTGTGTTTGCTCTGCCATTCTGCAATGCAGCTTGACTGTGACTCAGGCTACCATCAGATACACTCACAGAATGCGTCATGCAGGAAGCAAAAGGTGCTTGTTTTTAGAAGAATGTGTGCATGTGTGTGTGTGTGTGTCAGTGGGTTCCAGCGCTCATGTTTAGGGAAAACTAAACCTGTGTGTTTGGATGTGGGTGGATGTGTTTGGGCAAACCTTTTGTGTTTAGCAGAAGAGCATTTGTATGGGCCTCTGTGTGTGTATGTGTGTGTGTGCTGAATAGATTTTTCTGTTTAGGCTTTGCAGCAGACGCCTCAGGAACCACCACCATGTTTACAGTTCATACTCTATAAATGGTGTGAGTGCCTGCACTCGCCTGTCTGAAGCCGACAGGAAGGTGAAATATGTGCGTACGTGTTGAGTGAAGCTGAGTGCCTGCCTCTCCAGTCTAAGTATTGCCTGATAACCCCGAGTGACCCAGGTAATGAGAAGTGGAACAGTGGCTTCCCAGCAGGCCTCTGGGCCCGCCTCAGCTAAAGCTCCTCCGCCGCTCAAGTCTGCTTTCTCAAGTTCCCCTCCGGTGTGCGCCGGCAGCTAAACACACCAACAGATAAAGCTTACATCTCAATTTACAGCAGGTTTAAGGCTGTTAGCTCGCAGTGCTATAGGGAGATGTAGCCTGCATGGAAGGGGAGGATGTGGTCAGAAAGATGCAGGTACAACAAAGAGACAAAATCCCTCTAATAATGTGTCCTGTATAACCTGATATTGACCTTAATGGTGCTTTAAATAACACAAGTACAGTGTTGTCTCGCAGCATGAACAAAATAGCTGCAAGAATAATGACATTTCTGTCAGCTCCAGGGCATGCATGACCAAGAGGAAAACTGCGGAACAGGAAGTTAAATGAATCTGATTCACGTGGGAACAAAAACAAAGATGATCTGATAACAGCAAGGCTATCAAGCTCCAGGTTAACAAGATTTATTCTGACAGCAAAATCAAGCTCATCTTGCTCTGATGTTCACTGTTAAAATATTGGTGGGTGGGGGTGGGGGGCGTTGAGTCTTTTATTTTTTTTAAATGTCATTTTCAAAGGGGCATTCCACCGATTTTACACATGCAGATCAGTTTACTTGTCAAGGTTCGTGCTACACAGCCTGGGAAAACAGTTTTATGTCTTTTGTGGCTCTGCAGAGAGATTTCACACTAATGATGTCATAGCGATGTCAGTTATCTCATTTTTGGCTTAGAGACCTCAATATTTTTAATTGAAAGCCTGTGTTAAAAGTGAGGGAGTGGAGTTTTACAGATGTGGGCGTGTAGCAGGCAGTGAGGGTCTAACAGAAATGCTATAAAGTTGCATTATGGAAAATGTAGGATCCCGTGTTTTTGGAGCTTGACTCACACCAGGGACCAAAGGCTGATTTATAAATGTAGGCCTACGTAAGCTCTATGCAGGACCTATGCTGTAGCCTATGCAAGGGGCCCACACCATTGTGACGAGTAAAACTTGTGAGGCGTTCTGCAATCACACCTCCCAAACACTAGTTAATAACGTCATTAGTCAGGTTTCTATGCCTCTGGGTTGAGCCTCTGTGAAGTGCAGGAAAGTGTGATTGATTCAATTAACATATGAAACTCACATAAAACATGGCTTGCTAGCGACTATATTAAACAAAAGCACAAAATTCGGAACCATTACAACTCATAAGGTTCATAGATAAACCAACTGCCCTCTGCTAGACATGTTTCCCCTCAAATACAACATGCTAACATTATTAGCATACGCCTATGGCATTTTACATTGCATTAATTACATAAAAGACAAAGCAGACGCACACATCCAAAAGCTGTTTAACGCAGGTGCAGGACAAAAAGAATAGCAATAAACAACATAAAAAATGTCCGCACACTGTTGCTCCCTTAGATGAAATTTATTGGCACATCCAAAAGAAGATTTACCCATAAAACATTTGTCTTACACTTGAAACATTTTCCTAACCTACTGTATACAACATGCTAACATTATTAGCGTAAGCCTTTGACATTATCCTGATGCATAAATTAGCTAATCAGCTATTGGACTTTTTCTTTTACTCATAAGAAGCCAGAATGAATCACACACAAGACTGAAAGTGCTTTTTTGTGGGGGCTTTATTGTCTTCACAATTTATTGTTTCTTATCTGGGAAATAAAAGTAAAGAATATTTCGTTTCCAAAGAGGAAAATGGATTTCAGTTTACATTTCTGGTGAGGTGCACATCAGGCTACAGTGGAAGGTACGAGTCTACGCAGAGCCTATGCTGTAGGTACGGTGTCCATTCAATGCAGAAGTATAAACTCTGCTTGAAATCAAACATATCTCAGCCTCTGTTGCCTCAATTCTTACAGGTATGATGAAAAATCTGCCTCTCGCAAGTCCCTCAACTTTATGGAAGTGAAGTATTACTTCTCTGGACTACCCCTTTAATTTACACAAGTACAACTTATGAGAAACATGCATAAAAAGAGGGTTTATTCTTTACCAGATGAAGTTATACCAGTTAAGATCACTTTGGCCCCTTTCATTATTAGCTAATAATGTGAATAATTACTTGGCATTTATTTGTTTCAGCTTTTGAGGGGAATCCTGAAAGAAAATAGTCACTGATTTAGTCCATCTAGGCAAATACAAGTGTAATTTGTTGCTGAAGTGACATTAGTAGGATTTATTTAGTCTTTTTAACAGAACAGTTACACAACATAATTCTCGCTCTGTTCATGCTTTGTGATCCTGTATTGTTTATTATTTAATGGTCAAACAGTTGTCTGACAGCAGAACAGAGAGAATAATTAAGCAGGTTTGAGTGCTGTGACTCCCAAGCGCTCATGTGGATTTGTTGGAAACAGAAGCAGCGTCTGAGTCAGAGTTAACAGAAAATGGGCTTCTTAACATTACAGGCGTTTGCTTCCTCCCACTTAAACATCAAAGTGTCACTTAGCATTCTGTGAGAATTCTAACAGTCAAGAAAATCCAGCAAATCTCCTCCTCCTTTTTATCTTTTACTACTATAAACACTTTCTCTTCTTTTTCTGCCAGTAGTGACATTTATTTTAACCTGAGATAAAGTCACTATGGGTGTGCATAGACCGCTTTCTGATTTCCCACTGTTAGCCATGCATGCTAGCATGGAGTGTTAAAGCCATCACAGGCCTCGGGAGCTAAGTTGATAACTCATAGTAGTTGGCCTTATCAGCAAGAGATGGCCCTGTGCTGTGAGGGGAATGACAGAGTTTGAGTCATTTGTTGAGTTTATGTCCCTCTGACTGCTGGGTTTCATGTTCTCTGCTCTGGAAAGACCTCTGAAAGCTGTGCAGCCACAGCGAGCCCACCAGCAGTCCTTACTGCAAAAAAAAAAAAAAAAAACACTTGATGTCGGCTTCTAGCTGGATTTTGACCAATTTGGGTTTTTGCAGATATGCACAATTCATTTCCATTTTTATGTGAAATATATTTCTTCAAAACCTACTGCAGTGTTTACCCCAGGAAAGCCATTTAACCTCATTAAGACCATGTTCCATTAGAGCTGTTCACTGAAACACCACAGTTACATTCTAATGATGATGATAATAAACCATACGTCAAACAGTTGTACTGAAGTCACTTCAGGCTGCAGGTTTCCCATACCTGACAGGTGTCAAATCGTCAGCTCGGCTATAAACAAACAGACTGCACATCATTCATATCAGAAGTGGATGACAGACATCAAAACAGCTCATTAGCAAACTAATTAACTGTACATACCTGAGATTTGGCATCGGCAGCCTCGTTCTGCTGATGTGCGGCGATAGTTGTCTGCCTGTTTCTTCCTCTACGGACACGCCTCAGTTCTTACTTCCAAATAGAAGAGCTGAAAACACAAGGAAATTAGTTCTGCAAGAAGTGGAAAAGTAAAAGTTTTCGTTGTTGGTTTGTTGTCTATAATATTTCACTTTCATTTCCCATGCATACATTTACATGTATATGCATTCCAAGTATTTCTGTGCAACCTTTATGTTGGCATAGACACATCCGCTAAGGTTTTGACAACAACAAACAGTGGAGGAGGTCATGATAATGTACCTTTTAATGGAGGCAGCGTTGTAGAATGCGGTTAGGCCATTAAGTACATTGCAACATGTGGATGGTCAATTCTTTATGCAATATTACTGATTTAAATGTCTTTGTCTTGTCTTGTGGTCGTGGCTTGCTTGAACTACTTCACACTGCCCCCATGGTTTCCAGTGGTACTATTCCGTTTCGTCTGTATCCGTAAGCTTTCAGAGAACGTGCAGAAATATGGACGACATGAACGCATGGTACACACAGAAGGCTCCATCAGTGTCCATATGTGTAATCTATCGTTTAGCATAAATGAGCCCTGTACAAGATTTTGATCACTGAAAAACATCTCTAAGCAGAAGGTAATTTTTGTGGGGTAGTTGACAGGGAAAAAGAGATAAGAAATAAGATGTTTTTCTAATAACTGAATTCATTTTGGTTTTGGATTGGTGGTTATTTTCCTCTATGTGGATCATCAACTGGTGGTCATATTTCTCTACTTTCGTCTCCACCACTTCATGAGGTCAGCAGGGGATTACGTGAGATTGTGTGGTACAAATTTATTTGTGCAGTTGATTGCACAGCAGTTCCTCTGTAAAGGCACCTGTTCCCACTGAAGGAGAGAAAATAAGAGAGAAGTAGGAGAAATAAGAGAGGTAAAGGACCCATCTGTTGCTCATTCAGCACCAAGGACAGGTGGCTCTGTACTGGTTTATATTGCAGAGAGCACTTTAATTAATTATTCCCTCCCTCTTCTCTTTTTCTTTCTATTTTCTTGCTCCCTCTCTCCTCCCTCCAGGTTCAGGGACGACAAGGGCTACGTTCTGTACCCTCAGATCGGGGACCGGCTGGACCTCATCTGCCCCCCGCTGGACACCGCCAGGTCCACGCCAGAGTACGAGTTCTACAAGCTCTACCTCGTGTCGTCGCGAGAACAGGCGGACCACTGCGAGGTGACCGGCGCCCCCAACATCGTGCTGACCTGCGACGAGCCCGCCCGCGAACGTCGCTTCACCATCAAGTTCCAGGAGTTCTCGCCCAACCTGTGGGGCCACGAGTTCAAGAGCATGCACGACTACTACATCATCGGTGAGTCGAGGAGGCAGAACGAGCACTGGAGATGAGGGGATGGAGTGTGTGTTGGTGGGCGTGTGTGTTTTGCTTTATTGCAGCAGTGTGTGGGGGGTGACGGGGGGGTTGTTATGATTGCATGGCTGATTTCTGATTGTGCCTGAATGTGTTTGTTTATTTCAGTGATGATGGTGATGATTGGGCGGGTGTGTTTAGAGTAATTAGGTTTGAGAATTGTGTGTGATCCGGTCCATGGGTGGATACAGTAAATGACTTACACTGTAAAAAATGACCAGATAAGCCAGTTGTTTTTGGGATACGTTAGGGTCTTTTACCAAATCAAACCTTGCTGTAGCTGCGGGTTATCTGATTAGCTTTTATTAATGTCACTTGTTTTACTTTTGTGGAATTAAGCAAACTTCCGGCGATGTTTCTTTAAGCAGAAGAAAAACCTACCTTCTATTCTGTTCATTTTTTGCAGCATGTCCCTGGATTTGTCCTTCTGTGCAGCTTGTGTGGGATTTTGTGTTTAGTGAAGTATGGTTACATTTGTGCTTCAGTGTCGTTTCTAAGTGTGTGTGTGTGTGTCTGTCATTGCTAAGTCTTTGTCCTGCTCGGCTGCTGTGCTGGCCTCGGGCCTGTTTACTGTTACTGCCAGCCTCGCAGTGACCGCAAATGGCGCAGCACAGTTTGTTTTGGTTTATCCAGAAGGTTTGTTTGGAGTTAGGCCTGTGTGAAGACCTGATGAGGTCATCAAGGCGAGCCAGGCCAAGCGTTTGTATCGGACGGAACAATCTGCAAGTAAAGGTCGCGTCAACCGAAACCTGTGGGTTGTTTTTAAATACGAACTGAGAGCCAAGAGCGTTCGGCGCTCACAATTGGAGCAAGGCACGCACAAAGCACACACACTCATGCATGTATACACACACTTTTGCACACCCACAAGTTTCCAATACAAACACAGGCACTGTAAAAAACACCCCAGGAGTGAGAGAGTGAGCAGGATAGACAAAGGGAGAGAGAGAGAGAGAGAGAGAGAGAGAGAGAGAGAGAGAGAGAGAGAGAGAGAGAGACCCTGTTTGATTCCCATAGCTCTCCTCCCACACACCTGCAAGCTCTATTCACTCAGGTGTGCAAATGCTCTTTTCACTTCTTTTCATCTGCGAGTTGAAAAAAAAAAAAAACCCCTAAAAACGACGGAACGAGTAGAGCCAGGAGGAGCAGGAAGCTGGGACAGAGATGGAGAGACAGACGGGGATAGAGAGACGGAAAGAGACAAAGAGAATATAAGATCTCTCGAAGTCTGTGAAGTCCCTCATGCCTTTTTGTGTTCTATATTTGTTCGCCGATTTCAGGTGCGCTCGGTTTTTCCACTATCAGTCCTCATACCCGGCGTGTTTGTGAAGAGAGGTGAGGCACTGGGCACATTTCTCCTGCGCCCTGCATCATTATCAACATACAAGTATTTCGCTTAGATTAGATATGAGGAGGTGAGACAGAATGCGGTGGTACAGTAAGCCACCATGTATGCATGTGTGTGTATCAGTGCGCCGCATTTGCACCCAGGGACCCAGCGATACAGGAATTTTGGCGCGATAAGTAGGGAGGAAAATTAATGCAATGTGATACCCTCTGATACCTGATTCAATGACTGACAGATATTGGACAGCCACGTCAAATATGGCTGCAAGAAACACTCACAGCATACATAAACACACTGATAGCTAAATTAGATTATCTTGTCATTTAAAATATGTTATGTTAAAGCACATATGTTAAAAGATTGGCTTATTGATATATTAACATGCATTTTAAATCTACAGTAGTAGTGATGTACAGTTATGTACTGTATCTTTTAAGGTCCACTTTGCACTTTGTGTACAACATTTCGTGTTTCACTGTCCATACCTTGTCGGTATTTTTCCTCACAGATGGACTTAATATGCTATAAATATTTAATGTTGATTTTGGTGTTGTCTCTATTCAGAATTCACACAACCTAAAATTCTGAAGAGTAAAACACATGTGGTGGATTGGTTGCCTAAAAGTACAGAAATCTGCTACTGGGCATCCATAATTTAGAAATACAGTATATATACCTAGTTTGAAGGGAGGTATATTATCCAGAGATGTTGCATTGTCGTGGGGGCCACTGTCAAAATCTGTTGCAAAACATCTTTTGACTGTTATTTTCTGTTGACTGAAAATAACAGGATCTGTTGTTTTAACGCACTGTCCCAGTTTGCTTTCATCTACACTTCAATTTTTTTTATCTTTAATGATTGCACCAGTTTTGTACAATCCAAATGCCAGAATAAATGTTGGCATTGTATATTTCTGCAAGCCACGGACATGTTACATTTGTACGTTTCACATGCAGTGGATATGCTGAAAAAGTACTTTACTTACGTTTCTTTTACGTTAATTTTATGTTGCAACACTGCTGTGGTTAACATGTGGTGAGGTTTACACAGAAACGCTTGGTTTTTGTAAGGCAGTGTTTTGCTTTTAAATACCCGGTGGTGTCGCCACCACTGAAAATGTCCCAACATATTCCTAAAAAATACCCGGTTGTTGTTGCTACAACAAGGGCTTAAAATATACCAACGTTGCCTTAAAAATACCAGGTATTATCGCCAAAACACCACTAAAAATGTGCCAACGTTGCCTTAAAAAAAATCCTGGTTGCTGTCACCACAAATACTGCCGGAAATACAGTGACATCTCCTTGAAAAATACCTGGTAGTTGCTACAAACACTGGAGGAAATGTCACTACGTATCTTTAGAAAACACGGCTGGTCTCAAGATGTCACCCATCCATCATCCCCTCCTCCTAATGAGAAATTCAACATATATACATGTAATCTAAACTACATCACTTCAGAAACATTGATATGATACATATGAATTGTACAAATGTAGTGTATCTGTGTTTGGCGGAAATGTACAATGCTCACATTCTCTTCTGGCAACTGGGCTGGTTGTGTGTCAAACACACCCAGTCGACTGCTTATTGTGCACAAAGCCAGTACACACTGGAGAACTTCCATCAATAAACAAGTCTTTTTTCACAACATCTGTCTTAAACTTGAATTTTATTACATTGCAGTAAAGTAAAAACAGTCATAAAAACCCTTCACACGCTTGGAAATATGCAAACAAAGGGCCAAATGTGGCCCACAGTCTTCATTTTTTACCACCTCTTTTCTGTGCTCAAACCTGGCAACTGAAGTGTCCAGAGATAGAAACACCTTTATCTCCACACACAGACCAGACTGATCGATTGACAGCTCTAGCCCAATCAATGACGGCTGCAACACAAGGTCACACACACACACAAGTGTACTCACACATTTGAAGAGAGAGAGAGAGTTTTGACAGGTGAAGAGACGGGGGTGTAGCTGATCATAAGGAGCATTTGGTGCTGTTATCTTATTGATAACGTCACCAGATAGCTTGCGTGCAGTGTGTCTTTGATCATGTGCTCTTAATGAAGAATTGTATTTAGTCTCTCACCAGAGCTTCTGTGTACTTAATGAGGCTGTGAGATAATTAATAACTGTTAATCCTGCTGCTCATTTAGAGCCACGTATCTGCTGTGGCGTGTGTGTCCTTACTGGCCTTATATGGAAGATTTCATGCATACTGAACACACTGTGGACTGGCTTGTCCCTGACTTCAGTAACAGTAAATGTATGTTTGTGCATGTGTGCGAGGGCACCCGTGTATGTGCAGGCCTCAGGGAAATCGTGTTTTAATTAACCTATAGCATGACGTGATTTAATTTGCACAGTGCAGACCATGCAGGCACACACGGAAAGTGTATGTGCGGTGATGTGGAGGGGTTGGATGGTGGAGCAGCAGGAGGGGACCGGGCAGTGGAGGTTAATTTCAAAGTTAAACCTATTACAGATTACGAGTAACTTGCTTAAAGTCCACTGGGTAATCAGTTTCCTTTGCTGTTTGCCACTGTGATGCACGGTGAGTGATACTAAAAACTCAAAGAAATGTCATTTCCACATCATAATTTGTGCTGACATCATCAACAAGTGGTATCATTGATCACTTGAAGAGAGAATAATGTCCATGTCTTAAGAAAATCAAGGAAGCAGTCTGAAGAAAATCCAAAGTTTCCTTTGTTTTTGCAGCCACTAATGCATCACAGATGCCACTGTTTTGTAATCAGATTACTTGAATCCCATTAAATGTAATTCTTTGCTTCTGTATCCTGTGGAGAGGAGAGAAAGAGTGGGGAAATTGATTAGTTATACTCATTGATTGATGTTTTCATTCATAACACGAGGTCAGAGTTTATGTAAACCCATTTCTCTGTCACACACACACTCTCCCCCTCTCTTTCTCTGTTAGTTTTGTCTGTCTCTCACTCCATCTCTCCACCCTTTTAGTTTCTCCTCTCTCCTTCTTTTTTTCCCCATTCAAATCCCACCACACACACATACACACACACACACACAGACAAGCTCAGTACATCAACCCAAACCGCAGATCAAGCCTTTCACTGCTTTTAATGAATCCTTTGAAAGCAGGCGCCAGGGCCTTGTGTAACACACACTCCGCGCATGCATGCACAAACTCACACACATGTTCGCACACATTCACAATCAGAGTGTGGCCTTGATGACGTGTTTACTTAATGAGAACTGCGAGAGGAAACCGTCTCCGTGCAGCTGATCCGCAACTTAAAGGACAGGGAACACATGGGAGGAATCAGCTGATTTTTAAAGAGTTGGTTTCTCAAATTACCAAAAATGAATAAAATTCTCACATATTCCTTGTGGTATCAAGCCATGCAGATCATTTTAGTTTAATTTGCTCAAGTTTTGAAATATTTCCTCCTGATATTTTTGCTGATATTAAAAAAATCAACAGCAGCATTTTCAGAAACAGCGTCCATGTTGCTCTGGATAATCCACAGACCTCACTGTGAACTGTTTTTACTTAAAGAAATCATCCCTGTACTGTAAAACCTGATGACAACATGTACTGTTTTTGTTAGACAAATTAGGAAAGATATGTTAAAGTTCCAGTGTGTAGAATTTAGTGGCAAATTCTACACACTAAATCATACACACTGGACCTTTAAAATTGGGCAAATTCAAAATAAAATGGCTTACAAGTGTTATTCAATTGTGCCTAAATATACTTTTCTATATATTTTATTATATAAATCATGTTCAGTTTATGGTCCAAAGTGGCAAGCACCTTCTATCCAGTACAAAAATGGACCAAAACAACATTACAAGTAAGAGGCCTGGATAGCTGTCAAACCAATGTCTTTTTCTTTATACACTGAGAGATGGAAGTGAAGGCTGGAAAGATATAGAGTGGCTGAGCGACACAACAAGGAGGAGAGATGGGGAGGATGCGAAGTAAGAGTAACAAAATGTAAGAAGATGTATGTACGGGGATGAAAGGGCAGAAAAGGAGAGGGAGAAAAAAGTAAGAAAGATAGAAGACGATGGCAACAGACAGAGACAGGTCTGTCGTTGTGTGTGTGGCTGATGGCAATGGGATGTGAGTGTCAGTTGACACACAGACACAGCTTCTCATCTGCAGGGTGACACTGAAACAACGCGGCCACTTTCAATCACTGCTGCTGCTGTCAGGAGAATAGGACACACACACACACACACACACACACACATATATATGTTTAAACACAGCAGTGTGCACATCAGCAGTGAATGATTGCAGGCTCACAGTCAACATACATATGACCTCATATGTTCGTGACCTCTCTCTCACTCTCTCTCTCCCTCTCTCTCACTCACACACACACACACACACACACACACACACACACTCACATGTCACTAATCTTCCTTGGTGCTCGAACTAACATATGCATGCTCACATCGCCATACACGGGGGCTTTCTCATAAATATATGCACTCACACACACATTGGCATACAGGCAGGCTTGTGGTTGTAAACACACACACAAATCTGAAAATAGCTCACACACACACAGAAAGATTGGTTGCAGTGAACGGGTCAGTCGCTATGGGACTGCAGTGTTGTTGTTGTTGCATACTCAGACAGATGGCAGTGTGTATGTGTGTGAGTCAGTGAGTGTGTGTGTGTGCACGGGTAGAGGTATGAAATTGTGTGTCTGTTTTGTGTGCGACTATGCGGCTAGCATGTGCATGTATGCCTATGTAGGATGGACATGAAGGTATTTTTCTGTGTCTGTGTGCACATGAATGACTCCCAGCGGTGTGTTTAGGGAGCAGGGCCCCCCGGGGCTTTGCGGAGAGCCTGGTGCTTGCCGTCGCACAATAGCGGAGATAAACAACCCCCTGCTAATATGAATAATAGAAGAGCTGACGGGGGCCTGCACACCTAGAAAAATAAGTGTGTTTGTGCATGTTTGCATGTGTGGGTATGTTTCTAAGTTTTGCGGGAAAGTTAATGGTGTGTTGGTGCGCGTGTGTGTGTTTGTATGGGAGTTGTTTGCATACCATGGTGTCTCAGTCTCTTTTCTGCAAACTTTATTTTCTCTCTCTTTGACTCGGTATTGTTTTCCTCTCCTCCGTCTCTCTGTTTATCTTGCTTGTCCATCCATCTGTCTCTTTTCCCCTGCTGTATTTTTATGCGAATTTGTGTGTCTTTAATGGCAAGTTTTGGTTGGTGTCTCTGTGTGCAACACGGGACAGGGTGGGGCTACATGTGTGTGTGTGAGTGTGTGTGTGTGTGTGTGTGTGTGTGTGTGGTCTAATTGTTGGACAGCACAGGGCCGGCGCAGCGCGTGCAGACAGCAATGTCGAAGTGTTCAATAATGCAGAGGTACTCACTGGTTTATTTATCAGGGTTAAGCTGAAATAAATGACACAGAATCCAGATGGGGGAGAGGGAGGGCAGAAAGAGGGGAGAGAGGAAGAGTGAGAGACAGATGAAGAGAGAGAAAGATGGGGGAACATTAGTGAAACGGAGAGTGAAATAGAGGAGAGAGAAGAGACAATGGAGGAGAGGAAGCGGAGAGAAACACTGCACTGCAGCCTAAATGAGCTGCACCTCTCCGCCACTCCGCGTTAGTTTATGATTCCCCATGTGCATACGTGCGTGGCTGTCTGTGCGAGTGTGTGTATGTTTGTGAGCGGCGCACAACTTTGTTTGCGACTGCAGCGAGGAGAGCAAAAGTGAGAGATTCGAGGGAAGGACGGGCGGAGGGAGCGATGGAAAGCAGCTGGGTGGAAGAGGTGAAGAATCCAGGGACTGTGAGAAATCTATATCTGCTGAATATTTGATCAAGTTTAAGCCCTCAGATTTGAGCCTCCTGCCAGGCTCTAAAGCAAGCAGAGACACAGGGGAGAGAAGAGGAAGCTGCAGGAAAGAGGGAGAAGAGAGGTCGAAGGAGGCAGAAACGAGATGACCACAGTGAGGGGCTTAGAGCGAGGCAAGGGGTTGTTTCATACAGAGTAATCCCACTGAGTTCTAAATGGTTGTGTAGCATCCCATTTTTACTTCTGTCACAGATAAAGAGATAAACTTGAATACGTGTTGGGAAAGTGGTCATACATCTCATTTAAACACGGAGGGTATTGTACACTTCTCTCATTAATTTAATGGTGTTTAATGGTTTTAAGCCCCTTAACAAGCGGCACCTTTGTTTGTGCACTAGCTTTCTTTGGAGTTTATGATCAAAAAGTCCAAATTAATCCAAGTGATACTAAGACAAATCTGCAGCACAGAGAAGGGATGGTGTTTGAAATCTTCTCCTATCCTGATACGTCGTCAGTAGTCGTCAACGGCATTTACGTAAACAGATGCGGCTATGGCAATAATGGTATCATCACAATTACATTTGCCATTTATCTGGTGGAAATAGAAAAGCACAGAAGCTTGCAATTCGTTCACAATCAATCAAACAAGTAATCAAATAAAAAAGAATACTGCTTCATTACCAGGCCACTACCAGAGCTATGTAGGCCAACGTTAGCCACCCATGCTCCCACCCTGCCAGTCTGCACTGATATTAGAGGAGCAGGAACAAGTGCAGCAACTTAGCTGCTGGACTTTAGTTAAATTTCGGGCATCACATGCCATTTAGGGGAGTAATGCAGCATGTAAATATGTCACAATGCAACTCTGTCTTGGCCAAATCATCAATAGCAGTGTAGCCAGTTAGCTAGCTACTTAGACATAAGCATACTACTAGCGCTTATTTTTACCACTGTTATAAAGAAAAGGACCATCATACATTAAAACAACAATCAACTTTGATAATATGATGGTTATCATCATTTTTAAATCTCTGATAATGAAGAAAATATATTTTGTGGGGGAAATCTCTGATAATGAAGAAAATATATTTTGTGGGGGGTTTTTTTGTTGCTTGTGCAGCCATCTTGAATTTTGGACTCTGCCTCTGGAATCCTTTGTTTGGGCCATGTAGCCCTAAAATTGCACCCATCCCTCTATCCCAATAAAAATCAGGGCACCCTACCCCCAGACATGAACGCACAAACCGAAGGGGTAAGGGCTAAGTGGTAGGGGCAAGGAAGTGTATTGGGATTGAGCCTATGACTTGATGAAGGAAAACCCTTACCAAATGAAGTGGCTGATAATGTTAAGGATTTCTTTCCTCTCAGTAAACCGACTTGTTGGTCCTATGCCCTTATGTCATATGACTTTATGATGTGCCAAACCTTTTACCTGTTCATTTTACCACGAGTCTTACTGTACATACAGTGACACACAAGTGAAATTGTGTTACACGTTTTCCGACTCCAACTGTGTTAAAACTTTCACATCTGTTGCAGCCCTCAGGAGACATCATGCCTCGAGTTCGCCCCTGACAGCTATTTTTGAGGTGGACCTGAGACTGCTTTTCTAGCCCGCAACACATTTTTCACACTCCACTAAACACATCGAATTCTTGGGGCAAACCGCTTCAGTTAAACTCTCATGTGTGAAAATGGCCTCAAATAAAGTGCAAAAGTGGAAAATGGAATAGAATAGGCCAGCAGGGGTTTGGTGCAATGGATCCAACTAATTTCCCCTCTAGAGATAAAAGTTTATCTGCATCTCTCAATGGATAAGGGGAAGTGGAGAGTAGGAAAGATGACTCTATTTAAAAAGATTGTACTCAACTCAAGTGTTTTTAATGATTAAGCGTTAGATCGCCCCGAGCTTCACTGTATGCATCTTCATTATATGCATGAGAATATATTCATATACTTAAATACAGTATGCAGATCACTGAGAAAACACTGTAAACATGCAGCATACTGCATGTGACACCTATATTGTGGGATACAAATGAGGCCAAGGTATTTGTGGTACAGATAATAGGGGAGAGGAGAGGGACGGGAGTGAGCTGATGTAAAGTGACACTGGGAGAGAGCGAGGGATATTTGGGCAAGAAAAAAGAAGAGTGAGGGAGAAGAGAAAGGGGAGGAAAAAAGATGAAAAAAAGATGTGTGCTGAGTGTGAGTAAGAGAAAGTGACAGATCGCCTGGCCGATTTAGGTCAGCAATCAGAGCCGCGCTACTGTCTGTGAGATCGGCTGTGTGTGTGTGTGTGTTTTGGTATGTGTGTGATGTTGGTTGGGTGCTTATGTGTGTCTCTTTGGGCGGAGTGTGCATTTGTGGGTGTTGGTGTGTGACTGTGTAGTTTGTGAGAGTTTGCGTACGCATACTTGTGTTTGTGGGGTGGGGGTTGATTGCGTGAGTGAGTGTGAATACGTCTCTGCTGTTAAAGGTCAGACAAGAAGAATCCCTCCCTAATTGGATTGGGCCTGGTTAACATTGTATGATTCATTTAACCTTCCTACACTGTCTGTCTGTCTCACACGCACACACACACACACACACACAGATACACAAACTTTACTCGCTCTCAGCCGCAGCTTGACAGACAAAGGCATCATTGTGCTGTCGCCTTCTGCTGGGGAACCTTTTGCAGAAGGATGTGTTACCCAGCAATCAGAAATGGGGGAGTTCAAAATAAGCGCACCTCTCGGCTGACCTCTGCCATCAGCAGAAGGCATTATCCTGCTAATATAGCTTTGATTTAGTGTCCAGGTTCACGCAAACATGACCCTTGATCAACATAATGAAAACATTCACACAGACAGATGCGTAGCTCAACACGCAGACATGGTGTGTGTGTGTTTGCTTACACACACAGACAAACTTTGTGTTGAAATGTGTCTCGATAAACCATCTGTCCTCCCTTTTTCATTTAATAGAACGGTTCGAAATTTCAGAAAATGCGCCTATTTTCTGTCTTTTTGAGAGTGGAATAAAAAAAAAAGCTGGAGTGAGGGCAGAGTTAGCCTAGCTTAGCATAAAGAGTGGAAACAGATCGAAACTACTAGCCTAGCTCTGTCCATAATAAAAATCAAAACGCAACATTAGTTGATCATTTACACGTATCTATACTTTTTTTTTTTTTTTTCAGAAGGTGAGACAAGAAGACAGCTGGAATTATGCTGTGATTAGCCTAGCTTAGCTGAAAGAGTGAAAACAGCGGAAAAACTGCTAGCCTAGTTAGCTGTCTTATTTACACAGTGTATCTGCTCATGCTTTCTTTTCGAGGTGAGATGAGAAGATAGTTGGAGCAACGCGCAACGAGTGAAAACAGTGGGAAACTAGAAGCATCCTGACTCACAGACACAAAATTGATATCAGACCTCTCTAACTTCCAGAAAGAAAACAAATTAGTATATTTTCCACAATGCTGATCTAGCCCTGCAAGACACAGCAATCTGATGCACACTGCTGGGCTTTTTATGGGCTTGTATGCCAGTAACAGGCGTGATCTTTGCCATGTGTGAGGGAGATTATGGTGCTCTCTGAGATGAATTGGACGCGGCAGCTGTTCAGTGGAAGAAGATGGCGAGGAAGAGGAGGAGCAAGAGGAAGAAAAGTGAGAGAAAGAGAGAGAGTAAATTACAGGGAAACGGACGAGCTAAAATAATTTGAGCGCACAGAAGACGAGAGGGAAGCAGAGGAAGGGTTGTCTGTGGACGGGCTGATGAAAGAGGATTTCTGTGTGCTGTGAGGAGACAGTAGAAGAAGACAGTGTTGACACTCAGTGGAGCAAGAGGGCCCACGGCTCAAAGACACAAGGACAAACAATCAGCTGCAAATCCTTTTTAACCACCATTTAAGCGGCCCTAATTACCCCAAAAAACTCCACAAAGAACATCATTATCAGTCTGTGCTCGTGCACGTGCACACTGGTGCGTGTGTGCACGTGTACTTCACTTGTTTATTGAAGGGAGATTCATTAGCGGACTGGCTGTTTACTTGTTCTCGACTAATCGTCATTGTTGTGAGATACTTTGGGTGCATTTCACAAATACAACAAGGCATTTTCTGCAATTTTTCCCCCCGCCTCTCACCGTCAGAGCCCAAATCTTTCCCCTCCACACACACACACACACCCTCCACCTTTACTGGCAAGAGGATCTCTTTCTCTCTCTCCCAGTCTGGCTTATTTTTACTCTAGGGTCAACTCAAGCCAAAAAAGCTTAATTTGATGCATGTTGTCCGCTCTGGAGAGCCAATGGTTTTGATAATCGCTTAGAATGCGCAAAACGCACGAGCCAAAAAAGCTGGGAAGTGGAACGAGCAGTGGAACTAATGGTTCTGATGTTGTCATGGTCCCTGTAAGTCTGTGTGACGCGCTGCGGGGGCCAGACGGGGCGAGGCTCGACAGTCGCAAATCAGCGACAGGGTTTGGCATCTTGAATGTTGGGAGAGGGGGGGGAGCACTGCATAAGTGATACAGTGAAGAGTTCAGATGAAGACTGCTTCAAGTAGTCCCTGTAGGTCTAATATTAATCCTTACTGTTCCCTCTGGGGGGGGGCTTATCGTCCATATTAGTACCACACATCTGCCGCCGCTATATATGCTTATTATATATTGATGACGCGGCGGGGGTGGATAATTGAATACCCTCATCATGGAGGGGAGTGCTTGGTCTCGTTTCTCCACTTCAGACTACCTCAAGTGGGTGGGGGAAGGTGGAGCTGGCTTGCCACTTCTATGTGTGTGTGTGTGTGTGTGTGTGTTTGTGTGTTATACCCCTTTGTCCGCCTGTACCCACCCCCAGCTCCAGCTTCAGATCCAGGCCCTAACCATGGCTCCAGCCCTGCTAACCACTGGTTTAATATATGCAATTAAGAAGCTAATTAGAGTAATTAATTCAGCCAGGGCCAAGGCCCAGCCTGGCCCCTATTCACAGCTTTGGAACTGCCATAATCCTCCTCCCTCCACAGACAAACACATACACACACTCACACTAACTACACAAAGAATAACACACACTCAGACACCGCTATGCCCTCATTATGAGCGGGGTCTTTGTTGGCTATGTGTGTGTGGTGCCAGAGAAGTCGGAGATGAAGAAAAGGGTGTAAATAAAGACAGAGAAAAAGTGAGGCAGTCAGTTCGGTATAATGAGTGAAAACAGTGAACTAATTCATTGGCACCTCCAGCCTTGCTCGGTTGCTCTCTTGGTGGCGCTGCGAGAGAAGAGGGCCCTGTTGTGGCAAATAGCGTCTTACCTCATCTGTAGCAACTGCTCTGCTGTCATTGCCTCTGGAAGCCAGCCGGCTGGGAGGGAAGACAAGGTTTAATGCCCAGTCTGTTTTATTGGTTTAACCTTTATTTACCCAGGTTTGTCCCTTCGAAGATTTAAGAACTGTTTTTACAAGCCTGACCTTGCCAAGAAAGCACTATTACATTATTGCAGGTCCATTTCAAATTATTTGAAGCTTTAATTAAGAATAAAGTCCTATTTTTTTCTTTTATTTTACAGTATAACAAGGTGAACTGGGTAGTTTGTTAGTCTTTAGTGATTCATACGCACGCCATAAACCTTTGATGGCTCGCATTTGGCTCGGCTCTCGTCGTACAGAAAGAAGAGAGTAAGTAATTCCAGGTTTGTTATTTTTGGAGTGTGATTAGGAAATGTGTGATGAATTGAAGATTAGAGGAGCAGGACAGATTTACGGCACTTGGAGCGCGCTGCTTTAAACGGATTACAGATAAAGTAATCGAAGAAGTTTTGGCGGCGGCACTCGGGGAAGAAAAAGGTCGCTCAACCCACAAATATGACGCCGAGTGACAAATTAGTCATAGTTTATTTAGGGCTGGTGCGTTATGTGAGATGCTAACGCGATTCTGTCTATTTGCTGTGATTTGTGCTCTACCTTTTTTTTTTTTTTTTTTTTTATCACCGAGTACTCCTGTGGAACTGGTATTTTTAGCTAAGTACCCCTCATTGAAGACATTGACGTTGAAGTGCACTCTTTTTGCTCCCCGAGTGTCGAGAGTACATCACACTTATATCAATCCTTACACCACCAAATCAGTTCTTGTTATGTGAGATTTTGACAGTCAGTTTGTGAGTGGAAAATGTCTCCCATCTGCTGTGTTTTGGCATGCTACAGCAGCTTTCTTTTTTTCTAAACCAGGCCTTTAAAAGAGCTGCGAGCAGTCCTTGGAGGTAAGAGTAGTGGGCTTGTGATCCTACGGGAGTTGGATGTGTTGGTGTGTGTGTGAATGGCACGTTTAAAATATGAATTAGCCTGAGCTGTTTTTACACTAGAACCCCATACTTGACCCTGTTAAAAGTTTCACTCAGGTGGGAAACTCTCCTCTGCACCTCTTCTTTCTTCTTCTCTGTTTTTTTTTGTCATCCTGCGTGTCTGTCACTCTCCTCCTCTCTCCCTCACTCTCTCTTTCTGCACAGCGCACTCATTACTCTTTTAGTTGCTCTCTATCCTCTTTAGGTTCTCTGCTGTAACTCGAAGACAGCACGAAAAAGTGAGCGGTGAGGAGATACATGCATTCCTTTTGCTATCAGATCCAGCAGAATAATGACTTTTCCACTTGCAAATTTCACATGCATGAGTCAAAAGATGAAATCAGAAAATGAAATTTTTGCTATAAGTTTCCAGATCAGGACACGACGATAACTTTAAACCATCAAAACATGATGAAAAATACACTTAAAAGAGAATATTAGATTTAAACTTCCTAAAATACAAAGAACTTTTGTAACTCTTTCTGACAAACAAAACTGCATGTGAATAAGATTGTTTCAGCAGATTTGACTTGGAACAAAGACACACAAGCATCCCCCTGCCAAAGTGCTCTTGCACAATGAGCCCATAAGCAGCTCTCCTCCTGCTCTAGCACAAGCTAACACAGCACAAAGGGATCTCAACCTTACTCGTTATATTCTGCTGCTTGGGCAAAAGCCTCACAACAGCAGTTAACATCTGACACCCAGCTGTTAATCTCTCACTGATGTCAAAAAAACAGCCAGACTCTGTCGTTAAAGCTGTTAATAACTGTTGGATAATGTTAGCCATGTGATGCTAACAGTTAGCCCTGTCACTGTGTGTCCGTGCGACTCAGTCCCAAGCACAGAGCTTCGGTCCCACAGTGGTAGTCTCACGATAAAAAGAGGGGGCTGAGAGAATCGATGCACTGCACGCAGCTCCACAATGAAATGACATTTTACCTGTTTTAAATCAGCAAATTTGCGGTAAGGTTGCGGTGAGTGGACAAAATTGCAAGGTTGCACAGAATTCACAGGGATTGGCTGAATTTGTGTTAAATGTTGGAATCACAATATCCTGGCAGGCATGATTATTGAAGCATTATATTCTCGTTCAGTGGCGGATCTTGATGTATTAGTTGCACATTCTCAAGTGGAGTCACATTCCTTCAGTTTCTTTATCATCTACCCATAAAATATTTGTGACACATGAATGTTCTGTGTTTTTAGTATGATTTACAGTAATAGTTGCCACACAGGTTTGTTCTCACTTGTTTTCATCAACCTTGACAGATTCAGCGTTGTGTACTTTA
The DNA here is from genome assembly GCF_006386435.1 of Epinephelus moara. Taxonomy (NCBI): domain Eukaryota; kingdom Metazoa; phylum Chordata; class Actinopteri; order Perciformes; family Serranidae; genus Epinephelus; species Epinephelus moara. The sequence continues at coordinate 10,774,067 of NC_065522.1, read as the reverse complement.
CTATGGCAGCGCGCAAATGATCTTATCAGGCTAATAAAGCTTGTTGAACTTGAAACTGAGGTGGCAGGGAGAGACAGACAGATGTCATTCAGCTGTCAGATGAAATAAAGTCTCCATCAAACAGACAAGAATGCAAACAAACCTCAGGACGGCGTCGAGAGCTACCTTGTGTTAATGAGCACACACACACGGCAGCACACACAGGTTTTTCCAGTCCCATGTGCACCAGACATCCGAGGATGATTTCACTTAAGCAAACGAGACCAGGAGATTAGACGTTTAAAACACACATTTGGGGAGGAGGTGCTGACAGACTGCAGCACACACACACACACACACACACATGCTTGCATGCATCAACCCCAAGACCCTCCCATGACTCAAAACTGAAGACAAACTGACACATGCAGAGTGCAAATACACCCTCGTTTCTGAAAAGCAGAGACAAAGATGCATGTGCACACACACACATGTAGCACACACACACGCACACGCTAAAAAACAGACAGACTGCTGTACAGCTAAGCACACAGCTTCTAGCGGGCTGCTTTAATCACAGAGGAACTAAACAAACACAACTGTCATCACTCCCATTCTCTCACTGTTGCACACATATAGAAACATACACTGACACACACATTTAGTATACATGCACGCACACACACAAACAGTATATAATTGCCCTGTGCTTTCTGCTGTCCATCATCCCTCCCTTCATATCTCACCCTTCTTCTTTCCACTTTCTCCCTCTCCAATCTCTCCCCCGAGCAGTATGCAGGCACAGATGTCAAGATGTATTATTTCGGCTGGCTGGCTCTCATGTTCTGTGTATGTGTGTGTGTGTTTCCCCTGCTTTCCTCTTTTGGAAACAAGAATAATGGTGGGGGGGAGGTGAGGAATAGGAAGGGGGCCTGTACTGGTAAAGATTAGTCAAACATTTCTGAATTACAACGTATGTGCCCGTATAGGCTAATGCGTACATTACAAAGGAAAGGCACACACACACACACACATACACACATGCAGGCAAATGCAAGATTCAAGTATTACAGTCATGGTTCAAGGACATTTAAGGCGAGTATGCACACACTGGCGCATTGAATTGAGTCTGTGTTGATCCATTAGAAGGACCTCCATGCTCGTCAGGATTGTGTTATAGCTCAGTCTTGGCTGGTGCATTTAAACACTCAAACTGAGCCAGGTTTAAAGTGCTTCTGTGTGTATGTGTGTGTGCGCGTGTGTGTGTGTGTGTACACAGTGTCTACAGTCTATGACATAGCCGCTGGTTGAAAGAAAGGCATGTAATGAAAGAAGGAAACTTAATGGAGAAAGAAAAGAGAGACTGTTTTCTGTGTCTCCAGTGTTTCTTGATCTATGAATTGGGGCCCTAAAATGGATGGTGGCGGTGGCCCCTGAAATGGAAAGAAATAATAATAGAAAAAGTAAAAGTAGGAGTAATAGAATAATGATAATAGCAGTAATAGTTAAACCACCTAAATGAAGAATTCCAGTATGTTATTTCCGTAGCCGAAAGTCCTATTGGTATGTGTGAACATGAGCTGCTCTCCCTCAAACTTGTGATGTCATAGGGTTTGAAATATGGAGCTTCTCTTTAGACAATGAATGGGAGACTTATTTTGTGGACCCACAGGATGTTTGTCCTCTTTTTTCTACCCGAATGAGCTTTATTCTATTGTAGTGTTCTCAGTTCTGAAACAGAAGATGTATCCATATACTCAGATCATTCCCTTGGGGGCTCTCAGTGTCATCTATAACGTCTTTCCCTATTCATTGTCTATGGAGCAGCTCCAGACTTCATACCCTATGTGTTTAAGCAGTTTAGTTTATGGATTTGGGAGACAGTTGCTCATGTTTATTATTATTTTCGGACTGTCTTAGACCATAGGAATAACATGTATGAATTTTGAGAGCATAGTTCCCCTATAAAGTGGATATCAAGTTTTTTGCTTCAACTTATCATTATGAAGTAAAGGTTGATTGTACAGTGTAATGGCTATACAATAATGACACCATCAGTGCTTTGATTGGTTCCCTATAAGCCTCGCTTTCACTATGCAGCGGGTAAGATCTCCCGGCAAAATGAAGGCTCAGTTTACGACAGAAAGGAAGTGCAATAACCATTGCTCAACTAAACAGGAACAGGATAACGTATTTGTTTTTCCCGGTAGCTATCGGTAGCAGGGGCGGATTATCAGACAGTTGGCCCCTGGGCACGGATATGCAAAAGGCCCCCTGCAGGTCCTATATAAGAGGACAAACATAATAGTTGTTTAGCCCTTTTTTTCATCTCTTCGTAGCAGTAATGCACCTTTTTGTGTTTTGTGCCTCTTTTGGGCAATTTTGTGTCGTTTTTGGTTGTTTTGTGTCTCTTTGCAGTTCCTTTGTACCTCTTTGTGGCCATTTTGAATCTCTTCCTGGTCAGTATGTGTTAAATTGAGTGACATTTTGCAGGTGAGTGCCAGGGGGTCCCCCTTATACTCTGTGCCTGGCAGACCCCTTTAGTCAAACATCCATGTGACCCATCGGTACCTATCCCCAGTTGCCAAAGAGTATCAATATACGTTTTTTTTGCAGTTCCTATCTTCGGTAGAGGAAATGGTGGAAACTGTGGTAGTTGCCAGGCTCTGAGGAAAACTGAACACGATCCGGTTGTCCTTATGACAGCAGTGGCAACAATAATACTAACTGGAAACACCAAGGGGTGAACAGTGGGGAAAGTTCTCTGTATCTACTTTAAAAAGTGTCAGTGCTTTTAACAGATCTTCTTTATATCAGCAGAGAAAAAGTGAGAATTATTTTTTGTACTTTGGGTGAACTGACCCTTTAAAAACTACACAACTGGGATTGTACCCTGTGCCGCCTTTACACATGATTTAGCACAGCCACCCGAAATCAAACAAGATTTGATTCTGGTTATCGCCCTGTATCTGCCACTAGATCAAGACCTAACACTTTTTTCCAGCCTTAGAGTGCAATCTATTTTCCTATACCTGGCCAGCCATCAAGAGAGTGCAGCCAAGAGTTTCAGCAGCCGAGCTTAATGATGTATAATGCAGATTAGCTCTCTGTTGTTAAGCATTTAAACTAAAATCTTAAATAAAGTTTTCCTTAATGGCAAATCCAATTGTTCCAAAGGTCTTTCCTATAGGTCCGGTCACGCTTCTGCAGTGGGCAGAGCTTTAACACTTCATCACCATAGAGAGTGGGACAGGAATAATTAGTCTTTGTGCGTGTGTGTGTGTGTGTGTGTTGCAGTAAGAAACGAGAGACCCAGGTACGCATGTTTATTAGACGGTGGACCTCAAAGCTGCACTCGGGCTCATTAAAATGTTTGATTGTGTTGCCGTTCATGCGCACGTTCTTCCTCGAGCGCATCATTTATCACACACACACGCAAACAAACACGCACACGTTCCGTCGGGCTGGCGGTTTTTGTCCTTTCTGAGCTCTGGTGGAGTTCATTAAAAGCCTTAATTAGACTGACAGTTATGTGTAATTACAGTCTTTAAGATGTACAGCTCCTCTGCAGGCCCACTCCTTCACTGCCTCCTTTCAAAAGTCATTGTCTGAAGGCAGGAAAAAAGTCTGTGTTTGGGAGCGTTCATACATGTGTTTGTGTGTATTTAGGGGACCTAACCTCCTGTAAGTTCTGACATTTGCCATTAATATCATCCAGAAAGGAGTGACATTTATGAGGCCATTTTCTCTAACAGCTCCTGCCTCCCGTGGACTCTCTCCTTTTTCCCATCTTTCCTTCACATTTTCACCCTCACTCTTCTTCCTCCTCCTCCTCCTTCACACCCTTCTGCTTCCCTTCTTCTTAATTTAGAAACCCCTCCCTTCTCCCTGCCGCCATCTTCCCACTTGCTTTCGCTTCCTTTCTCTCCTGCTACGTGTCACAGATCGCTGTCACGTTCCTCCCTTCAGACCGTTGACCCACTTCCCTCTTTTTTTTTTTTTTTGCATCGTTCCTAGCTTCCTGTTTTACCAGACGTTTGTCCTTCAGTCGAGCAAATTCTCCCCTTCCTGTTCCCCCTGTACTGCCAATTTCTATTTCACCAAAAGAGGCATAACCCAGATATCAAGCCCAAAAGCGAGAAATAGGCCCGGCGCTATTTGACCGCCTGTCCTTCAGAGAGGTTTTATATAATCTCAGAATTACTTGATGTTCCAACATGATGGTGCTTTTTAGGGTTTTCTTTAGAATTTTGCGCGATTGATATTAAAAATGGATATTAGCCAGTGCCGGATGGACGTGACGCAGTTCAAAGTGTTGTTTCAAATGCATTTCAAGGGAACACTGAATCCTGAGTTCTGTTTTGATTTTAAAAAAGAATAGAAAGATACAAGCCAATAAATGAATCCAAAAATAACCATGAGGGTCAAACTGTATTCTCACCGCTCCCTAAACAGTATCGCGCCAATTTCTCAGCAATATCTCTATTGTCTAAAAGTCACCATCAGCTACAAAGTTGACTCAAAGTCACTTATATTAAGGCAATCTGACAGCTCAGTGTCCCAGAGGGAAGTTTTGGCTTCAGATACATCCAGTGTTTCGTGAGTTGTTTTTCTAGTCAGAGGGTTTGTACCCCGTGGCAGAGCAGAATGCACGCGGCGTAAGGGTCGCCTCCTCCGCGTCTTCGGCATGTTCGTGGCGAGGCGCCAATGCTGTAATCCCGCAATGACAGACAATGTCACAGCTAGGTTCTGCCTGAGAGGAAGCCCCTACAAAGAGGGGGACAGCAGGAAGGCTGGAAACATAAAGGCAATAATTGAAAGGAGAGGCAGAGGGAAATGTTGGAGAGGAGGGAAAGCAAGAGCTACCGAGTGATTGCTGCAACAGACGGCTTTTTTTTTTCTCCTTCCTCCCCCCTGATGAAAGTATGACAAAGTGACAGAAGACGTGGAACTGCGAGTTAGGTGTAGTTGTCTCCTGTTTTCCTCTTCACTGCACAGAATTCATGCTTAAATTGAGACAGTAAATCAGGCTAATGCGAGACTGAGAGCTTTTATTCGGTGATTGTGCGCTCGCACAGGTGTGTTTGTGTGTGCGGGAGTGTGTGCGTACATGGGAGAGTGGAGGGGAGGGTTTTGAGGGCAACTTACTGGCCCAAAAAAGACAACAGGATGAATAATGGAGGCATTAATGTTAAGAAAGGGAGAAGGAGAAATCTCTCCAGTACTATTAGTCATGACTGTGGTATCCTGTTACCTGTGTCGTGTCTCACCCCCTCCAACTGGTTTTGCAACAGGTGTGTGTGGGCGTGTGTGAGTAAGACTGTGACCACCTTGACGAAACACTTAGCTCCGGTCACCATGAACCAGGCCCTGAGCTATAGGTTGAACGAAGACACCAAGTATGGTGGACCATGGGCGGATTATGAGACAATGGGCCCCTGGGCTCAGACATGCAGAAGGCCCCACCACCTCCCCCACAGACACACAGACCTTGAGGTGGTTTTGCTTGTTTAGTTATTAGTTATTTTTTTGTCTTTTTGTTGTTTTGTGTCTCCTCATAGTTGTTTTTTGTCTCTTTAAGGTACCTTTTGTCTCTCTTTGGTCCTTTTGTGTCTCTTTGTAGTTGTTTTATGTCTCTTTCAGGTAATTTTTTGTCTTTTTTGTTGTTTTGTGTCTCTTGGTAGTTGTTTTATGTCGCCTTTAGGTGATTTTTTTGTCTTTTTTTGGTCATTTTGTGTCTCTTTGTAGTTGATTTGCATCTCCTTGTGGTTGTTTTGTGTCACTTTGGGGTATTTTTTTGATTTGTGTCTCTTTGTGGTTGTTTTGTGTCTCTTTAGGGTATTTTTTGTAAATTTTGGTTATGTGTCTCTTTGTAGTTGATTTGTGTCTCCTTGTGGTTTTTTTGTGTCTTTTGTGGTCGTTTTTGTAGTTATTTTGTGTTTCATTTCAGCTCATTTGCACTCTTTGTGGTATTTTTTTGGCTCTCTGTAGTCTTGGTGTCATTTTAAGTCTGGCTGTGCTGGTCAGGTAAAAGTCAGGGAAGGGGGATTGAGGGGTGCTGACACTTTAGGCCCCTGTGCCCGACAGGCCTGCGAAGTAATCCATCCACGACTGTGACATGTTTTCACTTGAGACATAGAAGTCGGCTCAGCAACATGACAAATGTACATTCATCAAAATCATCATTGTTGATCATAACACTGTTCAACAGTGCTCATGTTCATGCCTTCTTCAATCTTACTGTCAGGAGATGGCAAGTGTTTCACCGTAATTGGAAAAAGAGAAAGGAAGGAGGGGGAACAGGGGAGCGAGTGATGGACTTCTCCGGTTTAACCCAGATCCAGGCAGCCGCAGGAGGAGTGGACAACCGGAGGTGTTTCGTTTTTATTCTGGGAGCGACTTGGGAATAAAAGAGGCTGGGAAAGAAAAAAAAAACACATGAGCAAAGAGCAGGAGAGACAGCGAGAGGGAACGACAAGGCTGGCGCTGACCCATTTCTCCAGGCCTCCAATCTAGTGTCTGATATAATGCACAACGGCTACCCACACGCACACACAAACCTTAAGACGGACACATGCCACCAGACACCAGCAGACGAGGACACACATGCACAGACAGTCTGCAAGCAGCCAGATTCCTCGCGATATCTTCACGTGTTACTTCTCATTCTGTGCGACTGCAGCAAATCAGCTCACCTCAGCCGGCACTGGAAAATCTCACATTCAGACATTCAAACGCGACCGTGAACTCACCAGGCCCCGCTCAGCCTCCTCTTTTCTACCCCGCCGATGTTAGGGTGTGTTACGTACCGAGCCGCATCTAAAAAGGCTCCGCATGCCTTTTTAAAAGCCTTTAAAAAAAATCAGTGCTGTAGAAGTCACTCAGGGATTCACTGATAAGTATTCATTAAGTATTGATAAGTAGTCATTGAAGTATTCATTCAATATGCATGGAGGTCCACTCAGAGGTGCACTTGACAGGGATTGCAGGGATAGCAGTTTCTAGCAGGTTTGTGGAAGTTAACAGATAGATACTCACTACACACATACACACACACACAAAAAAAAACACACAGAATGCCCTCGCTGCCCCAGGATGGGAACATTGACCCAGTTGTAAGGAACATTGGTCGTGACTGTCCTACATGGCTAGCACTTTACTGACGTTACACAAGGCTCATCCACCCAGTCACTAGGCCTCTTTTTAATGGCTCCCTCTTTTCTTTTGCTTTTTTTTTTCCCTCCCTCGCTTTGTGCCTGCCTTTCTTTTGGTCCATTATGCATGTCTATGCTCTGGCGGTCACATCTATTCGGCGTGGATTATTTTCCGAATCGGGCAGTCAGACTTATTACATTTGGTCGTCCACGATTTGTTTCTCGCCATTTAATTAACGTGAGAATGAATGGGAAGAATTTGGTCGCTGTGTTTATGCCTACTGATGACTTATCCCCACCCCCCACACTCTCTCTGACAGTGACAATGACCCCTTCCTGCCCTATATATATCTCTTATAGAGGCTATAAGCAGCTTTAGGGGCTTGTGTGTAGATTGTTTATTGATGTGCAGAGACACAGCAACCATACTGTGTTAATGCTGCGTTCGACAGTCATCATTATGCTGCTGTTTATCAAACCAGATTATGAACTGCAGCTGGGGCATAATCACAATACAGTTCAGAAAATATCAATTTGTCCCCCTACTCCCCGATAATATATAGATTTTTGACCATTTTTAGGCTCGTATAACATGCATAAAATGTCGCACTAATTGACACAAATTTCCAGCACATGGTGAACCTTTAAATGCATTTAACGAGAACACACTGATCTGGCATCAAAGGAGAGAGAATCAACACTTGCTCGGGTTGTGGCTAGACTGGATACTCGTTCTGTCAAGACTGCAAAGCATAGGTTACATAATCAGTGACCTTATTTTTGAAATATTTTTAAACTGAACAGCAAAGTGATGCTGGGGTAAGCCTACATTCTACTAATATAAATAAACAGCTGGCATGAGCTCCCAGCCATTTCTCAAGCTCTTGCAAGAAATCTGCAGTCTTGCGTGCCCAGTATTTGCACTTTGGCCTTTTAGCCTGTGTTTGACGCCATAACGATAACCCCAGAAGCGAACAAGGACGTCAGGCTTGTCTTTGGAAAACCACAAAAGCGAGTGAACTGAAAAAGGAAAATAAGCAGCTGATTCCATAGCTGTGGAAGTTTCTTATATTAACCAAGTTGCTTTTTGTGGCATGTTAACTTTGTTATAAAGTAGCAAACTAAAAGGAGAAAGGAGAAGAGAGATGGCAGCAGAGGAGGGGAATAAGAGAGGATCAGCCTAAAGCTTCAGAAGGAAACAACCTACATTCACCTAACGTCATCCATCATGTAGCCCCATGCTGCATAAATATGAACAGCATGCAATAGTTTACCAAATACTGTCATGTTGACCCTTGTGGACTCGGTGGACAGAGAGGCCGACAGAGGGAGTGACAGAGAAAGGGCAGACACAGGTAGCGTGGAGGAAGTGAGTGAGTCTTCAGGCCAGCTTAGACACACAGTCACTGACAGTCTCATATTTGCTCCAGATGAATCAGGGGGAGAAGGAAGGTGAAGACAGGGCAGCACAGGTGACTTTGAGGAGGTGAACATAGACACCTGTTAGACTTTGTGTACTTGACAATATATTGTCTACATCTACATTTAAAGACCAAAGAGTTTTGGGATTTGTTCGTGGCTCAATGATTTGTTCAAGTCTGATCTTAAGGTGGACAGGGACTCTTGGACAATGTGTAAATAAAAGTTAAATAAAACTTGGAAACACATGAAGAAGTCTAGAATATTGGGATGCTTTATATTAAGGTACACGAGTTTTCAAGTAGGGCCATAAGACCCTTTAGAGTAAGGTATCTTTTCTCATATAGAATTTTAAAAATAAATGTCAAAACACACACTTACCTAAATTGTTTTACCCTGATCTGTGAGTAGGCTTTGTAATGCCGAGCATCTGAAACTTTGCCTGCAACTTTTGAACATCCAACCAGCATTTCAACAGAAATCAATCACCTTTCTGACCTCACTCCTTTCGATTTGACCCCATTTTTCCCAACATGTTAATGAGACTGTTATAGACTGTTAGAACATGGTTTGATCAACCAGAATCACCAACCATTCAGGAGAAAGGGGCTTTCAAAGTTGACCCACCCCTACTAACGACACCGATATCAAAAAATAAACATATCGGTATGCTTCTCTGATTATTGGAAAGCTCATGAACAAGGTTATCCATAATTTCAATATATATATGTATATATATTTCTATTTTGTCATAGGATAGACACTTGTTTACATCTTCTGAAGTTTTCATGTTGTGCCCGCTGTCGGCTGTGGGATGGTCAGTCTGACGCATGAATCGTTAATGTTCCCATGATTTGATATTTCACCTCAATTATTAGACTGTCCTCCACCCAAAAAACAACAACCCCATAGTTCATTTGCTGTGAAGCAGCCTGTTATGACCCATACTGACAGTGGGCTTTAGTGGCTGTGGTAATTATGATGGGAGCAAAGGAGGAAGTCAGGTGATATAGCATAAAGAGTCACAAAGTCCATGTAGGGGGCAAATCAGGGTGGTTGGATGGTTCAGACAAACACAGGACTTTAACCCAGGAGACAGCAGTTAATGTCCCATCTAAAAACCAAAAGTCACCTTTGACTTATTTTAATTTACATATGTAAGTTAACTTATATCATATAGGTAACATAAGTTAACAGTCTTAACAGTCATATATGATGTTTTGGGAGTCATTGACAAACAGTATTCTGTTGTTTAGGTATAAGGACGTGTTGATTTCCTCCCAGCAGTAGAGGTGTTAATGTAGGAAACACTCCTGTGTGTGGTATTAGAGGGTAGGAACAAATTAGCTTTGTGGTCGAATGGGTTCGAGGACTTGTTGAATGTTACATACGTTTTCCCCTCTATGATCATAACAGCTTAACCTTTTAAGAAACATTACATAAATCACATAGGATTTTCAAAATGCTTTAGAGTGGTGAGTTTAGCTGTTCTCCCTGGGAAACTCCCCCCAGATCCCTCCAGGGGGGTTTCATCACAGAAGATGCACATTGAAAATGATCTCCCCACCCCCCACGGTTAAATGGGTGATTACAGCCCTACATACATACACATACACACATGTGACCTTTGTACACATCCGCAAACATTTAGATGTAAGGGAATGCATAAGTGAGGTCACACACACACACAGCATGACAACACCCAACTAGATTATCACAAGCAACACTGGCTCATAAATCATGATAAGAATTCAGTCAAAGGCAAACAACAATGTGACAGAAAACAGCAGCATTTTTCAGGCCTCCAACAATATTTTTTGCTCACCGCCTCAGAACTAAATCATAAAATGGCAGCGGATCTGTCACAAGCAATCAAAGTCCCTCTCAGCGCCGTGCATGCATGTGTGTGTTTGTCAGATGTAGAGATCAGGTGCGCTCCACACTCCAGTCCTCCTTTTCGGGACTCTGATGGGCGGTAGGAGGGGGAGTAGGGGGGTGGAGGCTGCTGTGCTGTGGCCCAGTTTGTTGTGTGTTTTGGTGCTGGAGGTTAATGCGATGTGATTCTGAGTCGCCCACCCTCCAAGCGCACGGGACACGGAAAGACGGAGAGACAGAGGGAGGGAGGGGTAGAGGAGAGAGAGAGGGCGAATAAAGAGGCGGGGGGGGGGATGATTGTAATAGAACGGGATGGATGGAAAGCGAATAACTGCTGAGAATTAAAATGTCATCGGGCACAGAGGAGAGATCAACCGCACGCAAGCAAAGACACTGAGATCATTTTCCCCTGGTGGATTGGGTGTGTGAGTGTGTGTGTGTGTGTATGTGACATGTCCAGATTTTGTGGTATGGTGTCCTCTGTGGATGCATGTGTGAAATTGGGGGCTTGCGTGAGATTATTACTGAATGTATGTGTGTATGTGTCTTTTTGGTCAGCATGTGACACATCATGTGAGTCTAACCTGTGACCATGACTTGGCTCCCGATGGCGGCCTGTCCAGGTCCCATTGCCTCTGGTGCTCTCTCACAAAAGCTTGTGCAGGACACAGGTTAAAGGGAAAGTTACGGGGGTTTTTTAGATAGGGTTGTATGAGGTACATATCCATAAACAGTATATTACATACAGTAGATATGTCAGGCACGCCCCCAGTTTGGAGAAGCAAGCTGGAGTCTGACATAGGAGCTAAGCTATCTACTGCTAAGGAGGGGTCAGCAACAAAATGTATTTTTGACCACCAAAAAAAAGTCCAACCTAAAACAATCCGTATCAGCTCGAGCGTATGATATATTTAGAATACTTTCACGCCTTTACCTTTCCATCAGACAGTGATTTCCAGCAGGAAAATGAAGCTGTTACATAGCTCTCTTCAAAGCCAGACTCCATTGAGAAATACAGTGATTTAATACTGCTGAACACAGGAGCTGCCGGTTTACCGCTGCCTGGAACAGTTAATTAGTTTGTCTTAATGTGTGACTTTGGCATTTAAGAATATTAGTTCGGATTCAGCAAAGTCACACAATGACTCACTAACTAATTGAAGCAGCAGTAGACCAGCAGCTCAAGTATTCAGTTAGAGTTAGCTAAAATTACTATTTTTCTCAATGGAGTCTGGTGGCTTTGACGAGAGCATAGATGGGGAAATTAAGCCATTAACGGCTTCTCTGTTGGAACAGGCTGTCTGACAGAAAGGTTAAGCTCTGAAAACACTCTCAATGTAATATACACTTAAACTGATAATGATTTTTTTAAGGTGGGATTTCTTTAAGGTGGCTAAAATACATTTTGTAGCTGGTCCCCATCCTCGGACTCACATTGACATCTATTGTTTGTAATTTACTGGCTATGGGTAAGTACCCCATACAACCCAACTTCATAAAATCAAAACTACCCCTTTAAAATGGCACAGATTGCATTAGCAAGTTTTCTTTAATACAAGTACAAATTTTATACTTTGTCTGCACTTTAAATCACATTATTGCAGAGTACAAATGAAAAATGAAGACGTCCCATCAGGGATCAGCCAGTTTGGTTGCCAGCAGAAATATGGCTTTAATTTTTTCGTGCACTTTAGGTAGTAAAGTAATTAGATTTATCTAACCCTTTCAGTGTTGCATGGGTCAGATTAAATATTCTCTTCTGAAGAAAACGACAAGTAAGAAGATTTTCAAACAGTAACCATAGTAACTAAAGTATCTTTAAATGCCATATTTTGGTGCTCTTTCCACTCTAAGCACAGCATGTCGCCTAAGGTATAAGAGGCACTTTAACAAGCCAACAGTTCAACAACGCAAGTCTTTATCAGCACAAATCTCTTCCCATTCTCGCATTGGCTCATGTAACAAACACATCATCATACTTGTCCTGTCTCCAAACCACACATACATACCGTCATGTCGCTGTGTAACAGAGGCGCCAAACATGCAGACGTCTTTGTGTCGTCCTCGTTTGTAGCCGGTCCCATTTGTGGATCAAGTGCTACCACAACACAGTCAACAGTGGGCCTTTGTGTGCAACAAAAGAACAAGAAACCTGCACTCTTAGCAGAAAAAAAGTTTGGAAAACCTCATGCTAGGTTGGAAGTAATGTAGTGTGTTGTGTTTTTGGAGGTGGAATGTGAAAATAATACTTGGCCGGTGTGTTTTTTCGAGGGGGAGCTAAAATAATGCCGGTTCTGTTTCAGTACACAACTTAATGCCTTCTCCCCTCTTTGCCGCCGCCACGAGGTAATGGCTTGTGATCGCTTCGTTAATGCGTCATAGCCAGGTTATAAAAGCGCCATAGGAGATTTATGAAGACGTTTTTAGTTACAGGAAATTTCGATGGCGAGATCCAGGAGTTTTTGGGGGGCAGCTCGGACTTGAGAGAGAAAATGAATCCTTCAGCTTTGCCTCAAGGGAAAGGGGATCAGGTTATATGCTCTTCATCATCTAGGTGACACACATGGAGCTCATGGAACCTCTGGAGAGTGAGGACTACAAATTTAAACAGGAAGGCAACTGTAAATCCCACCCCCAAGTACTCTCTGCACCCACACACACACTCACACTCGCACTCACAGTCCACCCGAGTGACAAACTTAGTTTCGTGGTGGAGAATGTGGTCCAAAAGCCAAACAAGTGGAACTAAATGGGGGATTTTAAAGGCAAAGCTGCTGTGGAGCAACACATTGGTTTTAGGTTGATTCGCACAGATGGGAACACTTTGCACACACACACACACACACACACACACACTGACACAAACACACACACAGAAATACACACTCAAACCTCTCCAGCCTTAGCATGCAACACCGTGCCCCGAGCAAAACAAAAACACCCACTTGCATTCGTGTCTTTCACGTTGCATTTGCATTCGAGATCATCGCGTTCGTTAACCTGACACACTCGTGACGCGGCTAACACGCCATCACACACCAGAGGCTAGCGGGGGCGCCGCTGTGCTCGTGGAACGTGAGACAGCACAGCGCGAGCGAGCTTTGTTCCTCCCTGGCCCTTGTTTGCTTGTTTATTCATTCCGTTTGTTGTTTAATCTGCTGTTTTGCTGCGTACCACATTCTCAGCTTTGCTCCCTTTAATCTGTCTGTCATCGGAAAAGATGTTTCCACTTCACGCTCCAGGCATGTGTGTGTAATTTGATGTGTGTATGTGATACAGTAGCGAGCTTGGACTGTTGCAATAGCTTGGCCACACATACAGTATTTATGCACAAGAGCAGTACTTGGACAGCTACACCTCAATCTCTCCTATCATAAAAAAACCTGCAGCTTCATAGCGTTTTTAATGACATTAATCTGCCTGGGGCCCCTGGGGAAAAATTGAGCTGCGGGCCCCTGCTTACCCCCCTTCCTCTCAGTGCATTATGTATTCTGTCATCTTCAAGTAAAACATATTGAACACATATTTATTTAACAGCCATTTTATTGCCCCAGTTTTGCCTTCCAGGCTACATACAGGTTGCTGCCCTAACTACAGGCTGAGAGGAAGACTGCAGGCACTACTTTGGATGTAAAAAATACTAAAAATGTTTTCCTTGTATTTAAAAAAAAAAGAGACAGAAAACCGAAAACACATTTTATTCAACTTGATATCCAGCATAGGTGTGGATTTCAGGGGGGACGCAGGGGACACGTCCCTCTCAATATTTCCAACATGTGCATTTGACCCCCCGATAAAAACATGACAGTAGCAGAGGTTTTTATTTACAAATTGGTATATAAAAATTCACTAGAATCTGTGTCGTCTGTGTTCCCCCAATTGTTGAAATGAAACCCACACCCTTGATCTCCAGTCAGTATTCTGAATAGATGCTAGAACTAAACATTAATTCAGCACAAGGACATAGCTGTTTGAAGCACAGATGCAAATGTTTTTTATTAAATATGTTCATTATAAAGTACGTGATCTCTATGAAAGAGAACAATGTGATGTTTATTAGTAATACTGCAATGTGCAAAGCATTTCAATCAATTGGAAAATCCCAATCCAATTTAAGCCTCAATAACGAGTCTGTTTACCCCCACCTCTAAAACCAAAGCTACGCTTTTGGGCACAGGGACCCTCAGCATGACAGCACATCAGGATTAAGTGACAATATTAGCTATAGCCACTTATCTTTTCATTTCTGTTATGAATTGTTGGATATTCTTCAAAGATTTTGACTTTTGGGGCCTCTGTGTTTGTGGTCCCTTGGGGCAGCTGCCCACTTTCCCTGGTTGATAATGCAGCTTTGGAGCAGTACATTTTGGGCTTAATCACCCCCAAAAAAACCTTGTTTCCATTTCCTAACACAACATATTGCGCCAAACCCTGGACTGTATACACCGTGTCCCACTGTAAAATCCAATTTCAACCAGAAATATGTGAAATCAAGCAGTAAAACAGCACTCCTCGTGACTTTTGAGCAAAGTGAAATGTGAGTCGTGTCCCAAAGTAGACAGAAGGACGTGATGGAAATAACAACATCAGCATGTACACAAATTCACATCACTCACATAGGAGCAAGTGTTTTGCTGCGGGAGGCCGGCTGTCACTCAGCATGTGCGGAATATACAACCAGGGCTGCAAGACACACCGCAGGAGGGGGAAGGAATAGAGTGGGATGGCAAACATTGAGGTCCGGGGCTGCGTCTTTATGCAAATGAAGTTGCTTTGCATAGTCCACTGCAGACGGTGGCAGTCAATATAGAGCTGAACGCATGTCAGACGTGGGGGTTTAAGTCGCGCAATGAATGAACGATGTGAGATATGATTCCGCTGGGGTCATCTTCCACTTTTACGTAACAGTAGGGCCAACTTCAGCAGCGAGAATGGAGGCAGAGGCGAGGTTTGGCCCAGCACTGACCTTGGTAATAACAAGAGAGACACAAAGAAAGACTCTCATCCACTCTGTGATCTTTTCTATGGACTAGATACACACTCCTCCCCCGGCCTGCCTGGCTGCCTGCCTCCTTGTGTGCAGGGCCGCGGCGCTGTGCAGTCTGATTGAGGTTGACTGCGGTATTATTTCATTAATTAAGTTTTTCCACTTCCTCCGCCTCTCCCTCCTGTCTTCCTGTCGAACGAGGGTGGCGGAGCGACGCCCTTCCTCTCCTCTGTCCTCTGGCGCTTCACATCCCCCCCATCACTGCTGATCATTGTCTCAATTACTCATCCCTCCTCTCCCTCCCCTGT
This sequence comes from Epinephelus moara, assembly GCF_006386435.1. NCBI lineage: Eukaryota > Metazoa > Chordata > Actinopteri > Perciformes > Serranidae > Epinephelus > Epinephelus moara. The sequence goes on along the minus strand of NC_065522.1, from coordinate 10,758,345 downwards.
CTCCCTCTTTCTCTCTCTCCGTTGTTCTCCCTCCCTTTCTCCTCTTATCTCATCCCAAATTGCTCTCCTCCCCACTCTCTTTTTTTTCTCTCTCTCTCTGTCCTCCGAAAGTGAGGCGGGAAAGATTTGACGCCATTTCTACATCTCTCCATCTTTCCCGCTCTCATCTCTGTCTCTCATCAGGATTTCACAGATGTTCTGTGATTATTTCTACCTTGATTCTGTGATATCTATTCCCCCTCAAGTGCGAGGAAAAATTTCCGCATTTGCTGTGTTTAGAAACCAAGATTGGGTAAAGGGGAATATTTTCGATCCAAGGACAAAGCACCCATGATCTCTTTGTTCACTCCGTTCCTGTGAAATTGAGATTTACAGAAATAGTGGCACCTGTAACACGCCTAATGGATTTAAGAGGATTTGTGGTGATACAGTTCACTGTTTTAACAAAAATTGCCTTTGTGGTATTTGTGACCTGTTGATTACGATGTTAAAAAAAATAACTTGCATTTGCAAAATCACATATGTGGAGGCTCTCCTGGTTCAATTTGGCTCCCCTGCTCTCAGTCTCTGTCTCCCCCTTCTTTGTATCCATTACCGCACCACTTTTCCATAATGGAGACATTAGACTCTTTTACCTCTCCGCTATCTATCATGTCATTTAAACTCTTTCCTTACTTTCTGTTTTTAACTTCTGTCTCTTCTACCACTTTCCCCTCTCTCTATGAATCTTGTCAGCCTCCCTCCTTCTCCTCTCCTCTCCTCTTCGTCCACTGGGCTGTGGGTCATCTCGATCGTCTCACATAGTCTCCTGTCCCCATCATATCACCAACAGCTTGTCACAGGCAATCAGTCTCCCCGCCTCGCTTCCCTGCATGGCCTCCTCCTCCTTTCCTCGCCCTCGTCTTCCTCACCACCCTCGTCTCCCGTCACCTTCTTGTCCTCCTTCGTGTGTCAGGAGTTATTACTCTCAGGAATCATAGTCCTCAGCACGTCTCTCTCAGACCGGTTAAGGGTATTTACTCCATGCTTCATCCATTTCTTTAGTCAGAGCCTGAGCGCTTGGTTTTTGCCCCTCGGCCCATCTTCATCACATTGGTACCCTGTTGTCCAGGGATGCAGTGTAGGGTAGAACTATGTTTTCTAGCTTTAAGACAGTTAAGATAGATGATAAATATTAAATCATTCATATACTAACCGAGTCATTTTGTCCTCATACACTATGCCTCTGCACAAGAATATGTAGTTAATGTTTTCTTTATGTTTCATTAGTTATTAGGACCACATGTGTCTGCCTCTTTAATGTCTATTTTATTATGCTTTAAAATGAAACAGTTATGGTAATTTTTGTTTGAAAAAAATAGCATAATGGTGTCTTAAACACTTAAGTACAAGTTGTGAAATTAAACGAAATATCAGATGGGGCATAAATTGAGATGGAGTGGGTGGAGAGTAAATGTGCTATATACTGTTATACTGTTTCATCCAATACATTGGGCCTTGTGCATGAATAGATTTGTAATTTTATCGCAAACCTCTCTTACTTTGTTTCTGTGACGTTGCTCGTATGAGTGTTACAAGTCAGACTCACCAACAGCACAAACCTGGTGCCACCTGTTTATGAAAGGTGCACATTGTAAGATGTCTCACACACACACTTTAAGAATAGTGGTTCTTGCATGAGGCCCAATCTTTAATATATCTGGAATGCCTCTGAGCATCCCTGAATAATGTTCAAAATATGTTGCTACAACCGGAATTTGGCATCTGAGCAGCCAGAGATATTTTAGAAAAGTATTTTTGCCCTGATGAAACTAGAGCTGCTCTGAATTTGGCACACTCCATTTCCATTTATTTGAACTTCATTGAAATAAATTTAATTTTCCTCCTACATTAGTGTAGCAGAAATTATTGCACAGGTCTCACACAGGGAAAAAATACTATAATTTAAAATACTTTGGTGACACAACAAATAGTAGCAAAACTTGAGAAACTTTTCACAGCACTCCATTTAAACCTTCTTTATTTATCCCTTCATCCATCCCAGTCTCCTGGTTTTCCCACCGTACTGCTGTTCGCCTTGACCCCCGCCTGCTTCTCTCCTCCTCCTGCTTTCACACTCTGCATCCTGCGGAGATGGAGGGAGAGAGAGTGACGGAGGTGTTAGAAGTAAAGCTGCCTCTTTTTCACACCTTCCCTTCTCTCCCTCCATCTCTCTCTCCAGAGCCATCCGCCATCCCTCCCTCTTTGCCTCGCTTCAGACAGGCTAATCTATAGCCTGAAGCCAAGTGGTGGGGGGAAAATGATTTTTTATATTTCTTTAAGGAGACAAGGTGAGGGTTAGCCCCGAGGGCTAACGCGGGGAAAATAAGGATAGACGGGTGGTGTGTGCAGGGGTGTTTGGGCGAGCTGGTAGACGGAGGAAGAATATGTTTTCTGTATTTTCTACCAGCCACTCTGGCTACACATCAGCAAGAACTGTTTTTAATGTGATCGAACGGCTGTAGTGATGAGTGAACATTCGTGTGCAGCTGCAGAGGTGTGATTCTCACTTTGAAGGCCTCACTCCTCTTTCCATCCTCCTTTCATTTGTCTGACCTCTGTCACACAGTTCCCAGTAAATTACCGGGATAAGCTTTCAAGCCGTACTAGTGATTTTCACTGTTCACACATGCGCTACATTCATGAATATTTTCATCTTGCGCCTTTTCACACATGCCGTGGCAATGCCGGGAAATAGATGGAGTAAGGGACAGTACAGCAGATGGCTGTAATGCAACACTCAAAACCACAGAAGAATAGAAGAAGAAGATGGGGTGAGGTCGGATGCATTCTTGAAAAGCTTCTTAGCAGAGGTGATCCTAGACTATGGGGGAGCCCTAGACAAAGAAGCCCCTCAAGGCCCCTAGCTTTTAGCTTGGACACCAGATCCTCTGCCACCATCTTGTTGGTGAGTTCTCATCACTCTCATCACATGATGACAGAAATCTGACTCCTGCGACTGAAGCATCTGTCCAAACAAGTGTTGAGATTAAAAAAGCAAAGCAACAGCAGGGGCAGTGGGCAAGTAATGTAATCAGTGTACGCCATGTAACACCAGCTACCCCGGCAAGCCTAATTTATTGTTGTCGTTGCCAAAATGTGCCAATGTTGTGTAATCAGGGGCCCCATTTCAGGGATGGACTGCAGGCGTGAAAGGGGCCTTTACACTCATCCCTGCATCTTCATCTCTCCATCCCTCCACTTTTTCTGTCTGATCCCTCCATTCTGATTCTCTCTGTGTCTTCCTCCCTCCTCCTCCAGCCTCTGTGACCTGCAGACCAGTGATCTGTAATGCTTTCGCTGACATGCTTTATGTAAGAATAAGTGTTAGAGTGTTACAGGGACTCATGCGCGCACACACACTCCCTCTTGCCTCTGCACTTAGTCAACACTGCTTGACCTCCTTCAGCCTTCTTCCTGGCTCCCCTAGAAGGAAGCTTGTTCGATATACGGGTTAGGGTGTTGATTTGAAATGTGACACTGCCGTTCTGATTGAATTGTTTCAATTTTTTCAGTGTAATAATAGCGCTAATAGCTTAAAAATGCATATTAAATCCGTCATTGCCTGTATTACCACATCAGTCCCTCAATTTCAAATCGAAAAATTCCCTTTAATTCGCGTAATTAAAACATAAGCAGTGATAGTAATGGGGTATTTAAAACTGGAGCTCTCACTCATTCAACACAGTCTGTATTCTAACCGGTCCAGTTTCTTTCTACACACAGTGTTTTGTGTCTCAGGGGCTCCATTTTATTTTATATGCGCCCTTGATTGGATTACCATCCCCTTTTTTTCCATCAGCCAGTCTATGCCTGTCTAGATTACCCCCCTCTCCTGCTATTTTCCCAGCCCCAGCAGCAATTGCATTCGACTGAAAGCGGTTGAGTCCATGCGGCGCGACGGGGGTGTTAATGCATTCCAGCGGACTGCTAAATGAGGACTTATTAAAGTGCTGCCGCCTCGTAGTTTGACATTTCAGAGCTTCTGGTGGAGTTTTAAATCGCTGCCTCTGCAAATGTCACTCGCTGACTCTGGAATGGCTGACCATATGAATAGAAGCTGTTGTTGGCGTCGGCTATAGATTGAGAGAGAGAGTGAATTTGTGTGGCTTTAATGGATGGGTTTTCACTGTGTGTGTGCGTGTGTGTATGCCACCCTGCTACTTGGCTAATTGTGCAATTTTGTGTTTCCTCCCCTCCAGCTACATCAGATGGGACGCGTCAAGGCCTGGATAGCATGAGAGGAGGAGTGTGTGCCACGCAAGGCATGAAGGTGGTCCTGAAAGTGGGGCAGAGTAAGTCCTCTCAACTCTCTCGTCCTACATTACTTTTTCACTCTCTCACACACACACGTGAGCTCTCCCATATGTGTAACTCCTGGACGCCACCACACATGGACCCTTCTTCACACACTCCCTCATAACACACACATTGTTATTCATGCATCACGCACAACCGCTCACTTAACACACAGTGTGACTACAACCATTGGCTCCAGTCCACCGCATCTCACACCATCTCCCATCTGTACAGCACCGAGCGGTACACATTCCTTATCTGACACGCAGCCTCCTCCACTTTTTAAGCCATCCCTCTTATCTCCCGCTCTCTTACACACACATACAAAACGCACACACACACACGTACATCACTTCTCGGCGCGCGTGTGTTCTCTCTGAGCATATTAGGAATCATTAAGTGGTGAGAACAGCGGAGAAGTGTGGGATCAGTCAGCTCTAATGAGCCCTGTTGACTCCCTTTTCACTCTGCCTTTTAACTACCACTGACTCACGCTGGACACACACACTCAAACCCACACTTTGACACTCACACATCCCTGCGCGGGACTCATATTACAGGTATAAACATTAGCTCACATACGCGAGGGCATGAGCGCACACATGGGGCGCAGACATGCAAACTGAGGTGCTCATGCAGGCGTGCGGACACACCAGAACACACACATTTCCCCTCACAGCTGACCTGCCAGGAGCAAGCACGATAACAAAATGACTCCATTCAGTGTTAAAGCACGCAGTCAGGGATTTTTAATGACTCGTAGCTGCGCACACTTCTAATTTGTTTGGAGAAATATTCACAGGTAATGACCCTCACATGCAGGCTTTTCAGAGAGGCGGCAGGAAAAAAGGTGCATTTAAGCATTTTCACTGACCTGCGCATTCCTGCACATAATAGGCACCTGTCCTTCACACGACCCCCCTCACACACACATGACACACACACTCGCCTATTTCTATTTCTTTAGCCTATCCTGTGTTATCAGGCCTTATGTATTGTTGGTGATCTTCAGCAAAAGAGCCAAGTGGCGCTGCTGTGGCTCTATCAGGCCACAACATCAGCATCGTCAGCTCGGCTCAATAGAAACACACACTTTCTTCTTCCCATGGCTTTTTCACCACATGGGCGATGGAAATGCTACCTTCCCCCCACACACACACACATTCAAGCCTCTCTGCCACTTTTACACAACTACTACTATGAAGAGGCACACACACCTCTTTTTAATTTGTCATCTTGCCTTTTTTCCTCCTCTGTCCTTCCTCCACTTCTTCTCGATTCCCTCTGCATTTGCCTTTTTGCTTTTTTTTAACCCCTTTTCATTCAAGAAACATTGCTTGCTTCCTTTTTAAATTCCCCTTTTCCCCGTCCTCATCACTTCCCTTTCACTTTGCATGCCAGCCATCTCTTCTTCCAACTCTCCCTCTCAGTCCCCCCTCTCTGTTATTTCCACTCTTCCTCTGTCTTTCTGTCTTATCTGCTATGTGGCTGAAAGGTCACGTCTGTGTTGTTTGTCATCTAAATAAGCGGCGTGCTGCCTTGTGGTGATCTCTGATGAGATATGCCGCTCTGCTTCGCTCCGAGGGACACACACACACTCGTGAAACACACATTTGCACCCTTGCCCCACACACACACACACACACACACACACACACACACACTGACTTGTCTTCTCTTATTTTATTCTTTATCTATCTTGCTTGCTCTCCGTCTCTGTCACACACACACACACACACACACACACTCTCTCAGACACACACAGCCTGAACCTCCCTCCGCTAGCCCCTGTTGACCACACAGCAGTTTCTATTGATCCAGACAGCACCGCCCCTAACTTCTGTTTGGTCGACTGTCATGAGGGAGCAACCAGCCAATAGCCTCACACTTCTCTAAATGTCAGTATGTATAGGTTGATGGCTGTGCACACACACACACACACACACACATTCACCAGATTGTGCATGGGCGTGACGCAGTGAGCGGTTTCTGTGGGTTTATTGTACAGTTTTATCCATAAGCACCCCATCGTCATATCCATTTAGCTCTCCCCTGCTGCTGCAATGACCAATAACAGCCTTTCTTCTTAAAATGTTGCATAAACGGCAGAGCTGAATAGTCATATCCCGATATAAAACTCTATTCCTGCAGCCTACTGTTAGCCAGATGGCTCAGAAGCGAGCAAAATTAGTATTTTCTGAACCATCTCTTTCAGCGGTGAGGAGTGACACTTGTACAATGGTTGCATCTGTGTGTGTGTGTGCGTGCGTGCGTGCGTGCGTGCGTGCGTGCGTGCGTGCATGCGTGCATGCGTGCATGTGCTTGCATGTGTCACATAAACGCACTTTAATGCCATCACCATTACTGAGGGCTTGCTAGACAGATGGCCTGATTTAGCGACTACAGATTACAAGCCGTTATGGCCTTGTGTAAATTCACTCTGGCCAAAACAACAAACGGCCTCTCTTTAGTTCCCCATTCAAACAAATGGAAAAGTGCTCATACACGGCACATTGAAGCCCAATCAATATGTGCTCTCCTATAATGGGAATGGAAGGGAGGGAAGCCTTTATTAAAGCTCCTGTGTCGCTATTTCTCTTTCTGGCTGGCTCCCTCTTCGCTAATGTCACTTATTGGTTCCAATTCCGAGAGCCTTGGCTGTCGCAGAAGATAGTCTCGGTAGATAGTCTCGGTATTTCTTCCACTCTGCTCATATTCCACCCTTATTTTTTCCCTCCACAGGCCCATATGGGCTGCCTCCGAAGAAGGAGCCGCCAGCGGGACGCACCACCAGCAGAAACCCAGGTAAGCAGGAGACCAAGTGAAGATAATCCACAGCGGATCCATACACAAAATGGATGGAGGGAGTAAGCAAAGACTGGTAGATAGAAAGAAAAGCAGTGGGGAGAGGGGAGGGAGAAGGCGACAGATGGAGAATGTGCAGCGGTGACATCTGTGGATCTCTCTATTTAATTCCATATCTCTCTCTCTCTCCCCTGCTCTCTTTCCCTCTCCTCCCGGTCTCTGCGCCCGGCCCCTCCGAGCTAAGTGCTGCAGGCGGGGAATGGATGGCTAATAGCTACCTTGGGAGAAGGACAAGAAAAAGAGAGGGAGGAAGAAAGAGGCAGGGAAAGGGAGAGAGGGCGGCAGGAGAGAGGGCTAGACCGGCGGCGACATTTCAGAGAGTTATTATTGTCATTAGTTTGGGTGGCCTGGATTCTGTAGTTCCGTCAAGAGAGAAAAAGAAAGAAAGAAATGAGAATTACGGAAAGATGAGGGGAGAGAGACGAAGAGACAGGGGAGTGATGGAAGGGAGTGGGTAGAAGTGGGAGGCACATAAGGAGGAAAAAGAAAAGAATAATTGAAAAGCAAAGAGGAGAAGGGAATAGAACAAGGAGATGGAAATGGAGAGAGGCTAGATTCATGCTCTCCCTCAAAGTCATTCAGTGGTGGAGAGAGAACATGATCTGCTCTCAGCTGTGTTCATTTCTCCCTCTCTCCTTTTCCCCCCCCGTTTTTGGTGGTGAATTTGTGTACAATGCCAAATGCATGAATCAGGGCATTCACACATTGTCCCATCACTTGTCCATACCTCACGTAGGTGAGAACTGCATGTGTGAAGGAAGCAACAATAGTATGCATTGTTTTTACTAGAATGAGACAAACAGCACTGGACGCACTGCAGGACTGATTTACATCACACACATAATGAGGGATTTTACACATTCGTGACGCTCCGACGAGGACATATTAGCACACACTTGTCTGAAATGATTGTTTTGACTCCTGACATGATAGTTATGCCAGAATTTCTAATCCTCATGTGAATCATCTCAGCTAATAACTGGAATATTGCTGGCTATCCGCAGTCGTTTTGTTTGTTTGTCTCATCTGGTCCTCTCTAGGGATGTAAACAAATGCATGATTGGGATATGAACAGATAGCGCTCTACAAACAAAACCAAACTCCTCCTCAGAGTCATAACTCAGTCAAATCAAAACACACAGACATCACATACACAGACCAATAACTCACTCTTTACAGTGGTGGCTGGATCTGAGTTGTCTGTTGGGGATAAATGTCCGTGAATCTGTTTAGAAATCACAGAAAATAGGTGCTCCTTAAAACTTAAGAGCTTGTCTTTGTTCAGTATCACAGTAATCCAGTTGATTGTCAATGTAAAGAGGAGCTGCTAGTAAGTAAAGCAGCATGATTTGTCATGGTGCAGGTTTGCACAATGTCAACTAATAGCCTGCAGCATGGAGGTGTAGGTAGTTTAAAGGGACACTTTGAATCCCCAAATGACCATTTATGCATCAATTACTCACCCCGTGTTACTTTGAATTCATGAAGAAAGCTTTGTTTTTCTTGCATGCCTCCACGGTGAAGAAAGGATACAGAAACAGAGAAAGTTCTTGATGAATTGAAGTCATAGGGGTCCACGTTTAACAACAGCAAAACTATATCAAAACATCCGTTTACAAACTCTGACACAACTCGTGCACTATGATCCAAGTCTCATTTATCCAGTCATATGCTGAGTACTTCCAGAACAGAGAGCCCTTTCCAATGGGAGCCTGATTTAAGTGAAACTTATCTATGCTCTCTTCAAAGCCAGACTCCATTGACAAAAACAGTAATTTTACCTCACTGGACACGGGAGCTGCTGGTCTACCACTGCCTAGATCGGTAATTTGTTGGTGTTATTGTGTGACTTTGGTGAATCCAAACTAACCCTTCAAAACACCAAAGTCACACAATAACACAAACAAACTAACAGATCAAGGCAGCGATGGACCAGCAGCTCCTGTATTCAGCAAGGTAAAATTACAGTTTTTGTCAATGGAGTCTGGCTTTGAAGAGCGTATACTTTAGTTAGGATCCCCATCAACAGGACTGTCTGTTTAAAAAGTACTGAGCGTACAACTGGGTAAATAAGACTTGGATTATACCGCACAAGTTGTGTTAGAGTTTGTAAATTGATGTTTTGATATAATTTTTCAGGTGTTAAACATGGACCCAATGCCTTCAGTCAATCAGGAATTTTTGGATTCTTTGTTTATCATGGAGGCATGCAAGTAAAGCAAAGTTTTCTATAGAAATTCAACATAACACTCAGTGAGTAATTGATGCACAAATGGTTATTTGGAGGGTGAAGTATCCTTTTCAGTTTTAATATTCAGGCATTTGGCAAGATTAATTCTCAACAAGTTTTTATCACATTAGTTGAACCGTGCAGGATGAAGCTCACTGTTGTTGCACAGGTGATAGTTTTACCTCATGATCTGATATTGAAGCCTGGCACTGTGCACAACTTGACAGTAATAAGACATTGATGGAAGTTTAACACAGCAATGAGCAATCTAATCATTTTTAACAGCTTCCAACCTAGACCACACTTACCTCCAGTATAAAGCTGAATACAGACATTTGTGTGAAATAAACAGATATAGATTGATAGCATCTTTGCATAACACCCCATATCCAATCAATCCAAGACGTGAATCACCTCAAATTCAACCCTTATTGCCATAGTCAATGGGGCAGTTCCTCATTTTGAGACTGTGCTTTTCAGATAACATGAGTGAAACTGTGAGAATTTTTTATCCAAAAGTACTAAAAAGATAGAATGGATGGATTTTTCAAACGCGCTGCTTCTGCATCTTTTATTGTATAAAAATAAAAGGTATTCATTAGGAACAAAAAAAAAAACAGAAAGAGCAAGGGTGTCAGGAGTGTATGCAACCGCAAAGTCCCCGGTGCAAGGCCAGGCAGGGGCCCTTGGTGCACATCAAGCTCTCTCTGTATCACCATAGTGGTTGATAAAACACCACAGAGCACACATGGATAGAGACAAATTAATTCACACAAAAAAAAGCTATCTTGTGTGGGAAGCTGCGATGAAATGCCACGATGCATCAGAGTTACTGGTGCTCCATTAATTATGTAATCTTCTCGGATCCTCCTGAATGTATTCATATAAAGGTTGTTGATGGAAACACGCACTGATTCACACTTTATGCTGACAAAATCTTCAGATATTTGCATAAAACATGTGCAACACTTTGGTGGGAAATGATAGTGTCTGTAGCATTATAAAACAGTTCCAAAAAATATGTTTAAAAAACTGTATATATGATTGACTGTGTGAATCACACTCAAGAAATAGAGGGGGAAGTACAGCTGGCTCAACAGCGAGGACAAAACTATGTTATCACCTTGACCTTTTCTTTCATTTTTGACCTGTTGAACGTCTCTGTCTGAGGTGAAATCCACTAATGAAATAAAAAAGTGGAATCAAGGGGAAAAGAAGGTGTCAAAGTCTGGACTTGCAAGATGAAAAAAAGGAAACACAGGAGGGAGTGAGAGGTGGAAAATAGGGGGAGCGAGAAGAGAAGGCGGAGGAGGAGAGGTGAAGGAAGAGGATATAATAAAGAGAGCCGGTGAAAGGCGGCGATCATAATGGAGATGGAGAATGAGGGATGTTGGGTTAATGGAGGGAGGAAGACAGCGGGAGGACGAGAAGGGAGTGTAATCGACGTCTGGTATTAGCGCTGCTCTCCCAGTCAGTCCAGCCCAACAGGGGGGCCCAGCAAGGTGGTGTGTTTGCATGTATTTCCTTGCGTGGTTGTGTATATTCAGACCTTAGTGTGTCCGTGTGTGTTTTGTGTTGCTAGGCACTGAGCTCAGAGCAAGGTAGGTCATTACAGCTACAATAACCCGAAGATAGAGAGAACCACGGAGCGAGGGAGGGCGAGGAAGCAGAGGAGACGCAGGAGAGAGACGGACAGGGAGAGAAGAAAGCGATGTGTGCCAAGAATAATGATAGACCAATCCAAAGGCTCTATATAGCAGGGACTCACATTACCGGCCTTAAGCAGTACGCCACACACATTCACACGGTCCTGTGCCAGAGCCTTAGACCCCCCCACCCCACCTCACTCTATAAACATACACACACACAAAGATGCACATACGCACGTCCAGACCATCATTCACCTGCTGAGTTCTGACCCGACCTCCTGCAGAGAAAACTCGGAGCTCCAAGGCTGTGAAGATCTTAGGTTTCAGGCAGACACACAACAGGCAGAGGGAGCAATCGGGCTGACAAACAGAAAGATAGCGTGACAGACGGTTTGATAAACAGACAGACAGATAGAAAGACAGACAGGCAGGCGGGAAGGCCAGCAGGCAGGCAGAGTGTGTGGTCTGGTGGTAGGAGCTGAACCGGGGAGGCTCTCTTCATGTGGTCGGCTGTAATGCTAAGTAAATACAGTTGTTAAGGTTAGGGAAATAGAGTGTGTTACCTTGATACACACTGTGGCTTCGCCAGGCTGTCCACAGGAGTATATACTGCACGGGGCTCTCTCATTCCAAGTCTATGGACATCCCTCTCCATTTTACAAGCGCTGCTGTCCACTTCATTACATCAATAAAGAGACCACATATAAGCGTCTGTGAGATTTGCTGCATACTTGCCGCATTCCACTGGGTTAAGTCTCCGCAGCCTTCACTAGCAGAGCTAACCCAGTGCCATTACTCATGTCATTGTGGTTCAGAACCATAAGGATTGGTATGTTTGTTTAAAAGCTCATGAAAACACAAATTGTGAAAGCAAGCTGTGTTATTGCTCTGATATATTCATGATGATTCATATGCATATATAAATCAAAGAGAAAGCAGCTTGTGATACTGTGGATGTTGGAGTAAGATTGCTCTGATTTGTTTCAGGCGGAGCAGGGAACTCCACCCAGTCTCGAGGACCCAACAGCTTTGGGAGCGAGGGCAGCGGTGAGAACGGGCCCCTTCAACCCTCCAACATCGCCCTCATTGCCGGCGCGGCAGGAGGCTCTGCCTTCCTCCTGCTGGTGACCGCCGTGATCTGCGTGGTGTGCTACAGGCGGCGGCACGCTAAGCACTCGGACACCCACCACCCTCCGCTGTCGCTGTCCTCGCTCACCAGCCCCAAGCGGGGAGGGGGCGGAGGCATCAGCAGCTCCAACAACAACGGTTCCGAACCCAGCGACATCATCATCCCACTGAGGACGTCGGACTCAGCCTACTGCCCGCACTACGAGAAGGTGAGCGGAGACTACGGGCACCCCGTCTACATCGTCCAGGAGATGCCGCCTCAGAGCCCGGCCAATATCTACTACAAAGTATGAGACGGCCGCTGCTCTGGCCGACTGGACACATCCACCTCCCTCTACCCGTTACCGACCAATCCCCTGCTCCAAATGAAGCCACAGCAAAGCTCACCATCACAGCTCCGACCCTGAGCCTCTCAATACTACCAGTATTGCCCCATGGACCCTCCCCCAAATCACTGCCCCGTGAGCCCGGCCACAGTTGTGTTTTAGCTGAATAAACCACCCCACCCCATTCCCACACAACTGGGCCACCAAGCGTGTGTTAAGGGCAAAGTCGTAGCCCTTCTTAACAAGGCCCTCACGAATGGGCAAGAGCCTCTGAGTGCCCCCTTCTTGTTAACTCAGAGCTAAACGAGACCCACCCGTGCTGAATTGAAGAGTCGTCCCCATACCGCCAGCGTGTGTATGTGTGTGTGGCAACACACTTTGTTTCTAGGAGTATGGACCTGGCGTTGGGACTTGAGATGTTTTACAAAAGAAAAAGAAAAAGAAAAGGACTACAACTAAAAAAAACTACACCCTTGATCCCACTTAGCGCCAGAGAACTCTGATTCCCAGAGGCCATACCTGCCTAGCCCAACGCCCCACCCCTCAGAGCTCCATCAGCCAACCAGAGACCGGCCCCTGCCACTAACTCACCAATAGGATTCTAGTTTGTTTGTGTTCGTTTCTCCTGAGAAAATAGGGGGCCTCGGACTCACTCAATCAGCAAGCCCCGGGCGGCGGTCACATGACCAGGCCCAGGCCTGAGGAGGTCTGACCAATTGGTGACACTCAGAATCTTGTATATTTTAATAATGTGCGTGTGTGACGGCGCGAGTGTGCATACAACTTGGATAATAATTATGGCGCTGCTGCTCCACATTAGACGTGTGCGTGCAGTTAGTGTGCTTTCAGTACAGCAAGTCTGCATATGAGTTTGCATATGCACGCGTGGGGTTTAGTTTGTGTGTGTGTGTACGCTTTGTGTGTGAGTGACTGTGCGTACGCGTGCGTTCTTTAGACTTGTCTTAAATACCAAAACACAAAATAGTGAGCGAATATCAAAAAAGTGAGATTTTTTATCGCTATCAACACTTATAGATTATATATATGAATATCCAGTAAATAATTTCTAGATGTTTTTTTTCTGTTTTCTATTGTTTTTATTATTTTTACCCACTCTCTTAAACTACACTTCTGTTGCTAGACATTTTTTTATCTGCTGTTTTTGTTTTTTTTCCACAACTTAGAACGACCTTGTTTCCTGCCTTTTCCCTTTGCGTTGTATATTAATTTAATCCCTTTTTAATTTTCCCGGCGAACAGAGGTTGTGTCTCTCTTCCTCTCTTCCCTCTCTCATTCACTCCCTCCCTCCCTTTTTCTCCCCACCCCCCCTCCCACCCCTCTAGGGTCTCTGAACTCTGTGTATATTTTTATAGCTCCTTGTACTATGCTGTAGTTTTGAAGTTTAGACCTCGTTTGTGGAAGTGTTGAGGTAGAACCATCTATGAAAGTTTTTTTTTTTTTTTTTCAAACGCTTTTTTTCAAACGCAGAAGTGAAAAGAAGTGAGGGGGGGGAGGGGTGGTGATGGCGGGGTAGAGGGGGGGTGAGAGGGGATGAAATGAAAAAGAAGAATAAAGGGAAAAGAACAGGGCGAGAGAGAGTGCTGTCTGGGGAGGAGGAATAAAGCGGCGTCTGAATGCAGAACTTTAAAAAAAAAAGAGAGAGAGAAAGAGAGGAAGGGAGGGAGGGAGACAAGGAAAGAAAAGACTGTGAAGGAATTGCACACTAAAGAAAAAGAAGCTGAGGGGAGGGGAAGGATGGGAGCGGCAGGAGTGAGAGATGAAGGATCCCAAGGAAGGAAGGATGGAGAGAGCAGATGACACAGGGACTGGCGAAAGGAGAGAAACATTTTCTTTGAACAGAGGGGTCTGAGCCTCCTCAACGAAGGCGACGGAACCAACAGCCAAAACGGATTTCGGAGGAGTTGAACTTTAACCACGGAAAGGAGAGATCTCATCACTCACTCTCTCACACACACAGACACACATCTACTGTGACTCGGTCACACTTAACGTGAGGTGGCACATTTCAGATTTGCTCCTCCTTTTCCGCCAAAATTTGTGTTGAAATGCATCTCACACACACACACACACACACGCTCTCTCGTTTATTATAACGACACACACACAGTACAGTCCTAGCTGCGGACGCACACAGGAGAAATCACACAGGAGAACTCCCCCCCAGCAGTCGGTACACTCTGTTTGACACACACCCCCCCTCCCACAAAACCTAACACAAATTTCACACCTTTTAATGACTGTCACAAATGCCTACTGATTGCATTGAATGACATACATTCTCTCTCGCTGCCGCTTGCTTTCTCACACACTTTCACCCACACTTGACAGAAACGCTGATTGCTTTCATATGACTCTATTTCTGTGATTAAGACTAACCCGATGGACACGGGAGGGATGAAAAGAGCGTTTGTGTGCCGTGTGTTTTCTCCTCTCTTTCACACGCCCTCACGCACACACACTCACACAAACACGCAGTGCCCAGCACCTCGACCTCGAGGGCAATAACACAACGCTGTGTTCAGAGGTGCAATATGTTCACATGTGCATACTAAAAAAAAGCTGTTTTGTGTTGCTCAAACATGTTTATGGCTTATGTGTAAAATGGGTGGCAGTGGAGAGCTTAAGCTTTTTATTTTTCCTTTCAGACACATAAGGCCTCCAGTGATGTAGCCATGTTTTCTGTGTGAAGCCAGTGTTAAATCTGGACCTTACAACATTTCTCAGCTGTGTTTTGTATCAGTATCTAACATCATATAATGAGATATCTTTCATACTTAAGTGTCACATTCGTCCCAAATGACTTTGTTCAAAACACGATGATGATGTTCAGATATGTTTTTATACCATGAATGAGTTTGGATTGTATTTGACTGTATCGAAATTGATTTCAAAGATGAAAATGAGGCTGGAAACACCTCAAATTCTTCTTTTTGTACAACTACCGACTTGTGTTTTGTTTCTTTTTTATGTATGCTGTTAAGTCTATGTCTATTTAAACATGCTCAGAGTACCTAAAATATCCTCCAAGCCAAATGAAGTGTCTGTTTCTCTCTCTTCAACAACTTCTGCAACTCTTTGGAGCACTCCGATCCAAAATGACAGTGTTTTTCATCCGAAAATGGCCTCTGCCTGCGAGGGGGGAAGCAAATCTCCTCGGACTTTACGGCGTCAACTCTGACGAAGAAGCCACTGCCCCGTTTTCAGTCCATTTCGCTCCCTGTCCCCCCTCCCCCTCAGCAGAATGTCAAGTATCTCTCGGACTCAGTTTTTTTTCCTTTCTATTGTTTGATTTCCATGTCGATGTTATTTCAAGTTGTGTCTCTGGCTCTCACTGTTTGTGTTTGACTGGTCGACTCAACGTGTTTCTAAAAACCACGGACACAGCCACTGGTTGTCATGTTGAAAAGAGAAAGAAGAAAAGTGCTGTTTCTATGGAACGGGGGAGAGAGAGAAAAAAAAGCAGCAGCTACCGCCTAGCTCCCTCACCTCTACCGTTGGTGAAAGTGTGTATGTGTGTGTACATGTGTGTGAGTGTGCGTGTGTGTTTTTTTTGTGCCAATAGACAGCAAGCGGAGGCCGCGGAGCGAAGGTGGCTCTCGTATGTAACGTGTTGAGACTTTGTATTTGGGACACCTCTGTGTGAGAAGGGTTTTTTTGTGTCCTCTCCTCCTCTTCTTCTCTCCTCCTTACCCCTTTGTCTACTCATCACAGCGACCCCTTCCTTCCTCCCCTCCCTCCCTGCCCCTCCCCCCCAACACACCTCAAAAGAGAGGAAAAAACTAGTACATTCCTGGTTTGGAAAAAAAGGTTGAATAAAAAAAACAAACAAAAATGTTTAAGCACCACTCTTTGGGTCCTGTTGTGTGATTCATTATTGTGTGAGGGTCTGCTGAGGTCTTTTGTTCTAGTGTGTGTGTGTGTGTGTGTGTGTGTGTGTGTGAGTGTGAGAGAGTGTGAGAGAGCGAGCAAGAGTTCCTGAGGCCCACAAGTAACCCTGCCTTTAATAGAAGGTCTCTCCCCTTATCTCTGCTTTGGGCTTGTCTCAGCAGGGGCTCTTTCACTGCCTCTGCTAATAACACCGCCATTACACACACACACACACACACACACACACTGGCTCCCCCACTGGTGTTATCAACAAGTTATCAAACCCAGCTTCGTTAGTGTTGAGTGTTGCTTGGCAACGTATTGACAGAGCTGATTTCACTCTCTATCTCCCCCTCTAACACCCCTCTTCTTCTTCTATTTCCCCCTCTTTCCCTCTGGCTTTGTGGCACGTTTCTATGGTAACTGGTAGCGTCTTTTGCTCCCTTCCGAAATCTGCCTCATCCGGTTGTGGATGTACATCTGTGTGTGTGTGTTTTAAAGGCCCTTCCATAGCGTGGTGTGCCACCAGGGTGGCCTCGGGTGAGATGACCAGGCAGCTGCCTTTACCCTTTGATCTGTGATGTGTGAGAGTAGATCACATGCCACACACACACTCACATTCACTGACCTCAACTACACAAACACTAGCACATGTCGGTGTGTTGTCTTTCACACTGCAGCACACCGGCATTGATCCTAGTAGACACTTGTCACTGCCTCTGCCATGACAACCTGTCACTGAAACTGAGGGCAAGTACAATGAAAGTTGGCAAACAGTAAACCTCCATTTACCAGCAACCTGCTAAGGCTGCTAATCTACCTTCAGTCAGTGCCACTGCTTCCTTCTGCAGCAATTTTGTCATTTCCTCCCCTTTTCTTCCCTTTTTAAATTCACTTCAGCAGCAAGTTATTTAACCATAATCTCATAAACCATAATCATAACCTGTCTGTAAACAAAACTGGTTATTTACTGTGACTAGCGTTTGGAATTCAGAAGTGGTTTCTAATTAGAGCTTGGCCAAATTTAAACCACTTCCTGTCATTTCCTGCAGCGTCTGTGGGGCCTTTCTTTCACAGCAGACATTTTGACTTGTCACAGTAGGAAAAGCACAGGTGTTACTAATAACATTACCGATGGCTCTGTTCTTTTCAAGTGTCCCAGTAAGCCATGGCTGTGTGACAGTGAGCCAGCATGCTCCGTAACCAGGACCCTGGAACTGAAGCAGGTAAATGCAATTCGGTCATGATTAATTTGATTATGTACCCCTGTGCTTTGCCTACTGTGACATGTCAAAATGTGCTCTGTTAAAAAAAACAAAAAAAAACCTATGTATTACTATAACGCCATTGCACATTGGAAACATTAAAGCTCCTACACACCCAATGTACACTCATTTTACCTTAATAGACCTCTTCTTAGGAGTGTGGTCATGTGCAAACTGGGCTTGATTTACATCTACTTCACACTTGTTGCACCTGAGATCTTACACCTCTGTAATGTATATTTATACATTTAGTTTGGTGACATCACATTAAACCCTGCATAGCTCCACCCAACTTCAACCTGAGCAGAGGTCTGCAACAGCAACATCACATGTAATCATATAACCTACAAATCCAGTGAAATGTAATCCTGTCAATTCCCTCAACTGTAGTCAGTGAACAACAATCTGACATAGCTAGGGGATATGGGGTGGTGTGGAGGATGTGTGCTATGGCCTGTTTGGTAGATTGGTTGGCATGGAAGGCAAACTGTAGTGGGTCCAGTGTGTTGGGTAGTGAGGAGCAGATGTAACCCTTGAACAGCTGTTCAAAGCACTTCATCACTACAGCGGTAAGTGCCACTGGGCAGTAGTCATTCATACCCCTTTTCCACTAAATTAGCTGTGGTTCGTGAACAGGTTACATTCAGGATTCTAGCCAACCAGCCCGTGTGTCTACCATTTTAAAAAAGAGCCACTGTAATCAAGGATGTGTCATCAACACATAGTGCTGCACAATGCACAACAGGAGTAAACAGTAGTAACAAAATTGCAGCTAGCATTGATTATCTGTGAGATTTTGTTCTGTTATTACAGGTGATTAATTTTGTCCAAAAAATAAGCATGGACCAACTTTTGAGAACACTGGCTGCTCTTTTTTCTGACAACACTTCCTCAATTGACTTCTCCTTTATTTCCTTCTCTATACTCTCTTCCCAGCGCATAGATTATGACACACCCACTGATGTCATCACAGTTCACTCCTCAGGTTAAGAAAAAACTGCCATTTTTTGGTGCAAGCTGAGAACCAACTTTGTGGGTTGTGAACCAATTTATTTTTGGTCTAAATTCACCGAACAGTTCAAAATTAGGTCAGGAACTGTAACAGAACCCATTCTATGTTGTAGGAAAAGGGGTGTTAAACAGGCTGATCTTTTTTCCCTGGGCACAGGAATGATGGTGGACTTTATGATGCACAAGGGTATGACGGACTCAGTTGTGTCTTGTAATCTTTATAATAATAATAATACATTTTATTTAAAAAGCGCCTTTCTCAACACTCAAGGACACTTACAGAGCATTAAAAACACAATTAAAATCACAATTAAAATAAATAAAAACAACAGACAAGAGTGACACAAAGTAAAAATGGATGTGGGCAATTAAAGGGAATATGGGTGGGTTTTGAGTTGTGATTTGAAATGGGATAGAGAGTCTTTGATAGTTCGTAGACCTTTCCACATGCTTCTGGGGTTGCTGTCTTAGAACTGCAGATCCACTTTCTTCCCATAGTCCTTTTTTTGCCTCTTTAACTGCTCTTAATACATTATAGGTGGCTGCTTTATAATTGTCCATGTTTCCAGATTGCAGCCTGAAGTTGTAGGCTGCANTTTGGTTCTCGTAATCCATGGTTTCTGGTTGTGGAATGATTTAACTGTAGTTTTGGATACAGTTGCCTCTTTTGATTGACAAATAAAATCCACCACAGACTCAGTAAATCCATTGATGTCATCAGTGACGTTGAAAGTGGTGCCCTGGTTTGGTGGTGTCATTCCTGTTTATGTCATCTACAGTATATAAGCATACCGTAACTGGTGCTTTTATTTGGGTGAGCAGTAACTGTTTTTTTTTCTCCAAAGTGATGCAAAATATGGAGAATAAAGTAAGTGCAGAGCCCTAAAATTGAGAGCCTTTATATTTCTATGGCCCTTCATAACAAGTAACTTATACTACTTTTACAGTCCATAATAGTCTTATGCAATGTTATTTGGCTTATTTTCATCCCATGCTTCCTATACTCAGAAAAAAAGCCAGTGGGTCAGTAGTCCATTAGTTCTACCCGTAGAGTACCTGGATGATCGGTATGCATTTCTAATCTGCAAAAACCAACCCTGACTGGATAGTAATAGGAAACAGCTGGTCGCTGCCAACAAATCACTAACTGTAATACCAAACCAGTAGTGATGATGTTCCTTGAATGGCTCACCACTGTTGCTAATCCATGGAAACCAGCAGCAATATTCCCTTCAAAGAGGAACTAATGCTAATCTAATGGCTGTTAAGCCGTAATGAGTTTGCTTGCCTCTTTCCAGTCGGGTTTAAAGGAGGCCTGTTTAGACTATCGGGACTGCTGTGGTCCCCTTATCATTACATGCTCATCATTACTCCTGCTAATCTGTTCTGCTCAATGCACACACAGATGAATATTAATGCCATGGAGGATGATAGCCGTGTGTGTGTGTGTGTGTGTGTGCTGCATGAACACACACAGACAGATGCAGATAGGCGCCAAAAAGTTGGAACGACACACGCGGCGGCACACAAAGACGAACACGCGCAATCTTGCGTGCTCTCTGTGCTTTGCCAAGTGAGACGGCTGAGCCTCCTCTTCAACTCCGTGGAGGAAGGAAAGCTTGATACGTCGCACACACAGAAACACACACGCTGCTTCCTTCCCTGATACTTTATCACAGCAGCAGAAGGATGGAAAGAGAAAAGAATCAGTTTTAAGTGAAATCAATAGAGAGATAATCCCCTAAATTAGATTTTGAAAAGCTTTGGCGCTGATGCGCAACTTAAAACCTAAGGATTGGCCCACTTGACTTACCAACGAAACAATCCTCGAGTAAGACGCAGTTACCATGGGAATGAGCGAAGGTCAAGGATAAGAGGAGAGTAAGGCAGAAGTGGGGAGAGAGGGAGACAACGCTCTAAATCAAAGAAATATACCCAGGAATCTGCATACTGAATCAGGGTAAAACTGCTGTGATTACAATGTCACTGTGATTAATGTAGTGTAGCGCCTTAACACCCCGAGGAGAGCTGCACAGAGTGCACGGATGGCTCGCACCTGACAGACCTGAAATGTCATGTCATGATTGGAGAAGAGATGAAGGGTTAAAAGGTCAAGCTGTTTGATTGGATGCAAAGGCCTTTAGTGTGTGGCCAGACCTGGAGGCGGACAGATAGCTCTGGCAGAGGGTAATTAAACCTCAGCAGAGGAGGAATTATCGTAGAAAATCCATGATTTTACAGTACTGATGCTGGCAGCTATTTCTCTCTGCCTCAAGATTGCTCTCATTGCCCTCCTCCCTCCCTCCACCATTCTCTGCTCTCCGTCTAACTCAGTCTCTCTCCTCTTTCACCACCTGTCTCTCACTCGTCTTTTGTCTTTTTTTTCTCCTGTTCTCTCTCCCCACCTCCCCGAATCTTTCCCTTTCTGTACCTTTCCCTCCATCTCAGAGTGAGAAAAATGTTGCAGTTAATAACAGGCCTGATGACAAGTGCAGCTGCGATCTGCAAATGCAGAGCTGATGGAGAGAGTGAAAGGGAGGGATGGGAAAACGGTTAGAAAATAGCTTGGTTGCACAGTGGGGGGGTGGGGGGGAGCATGTTGTACATTATGTGTTTGGCTTCAGGATATAACGGCATTAATTTCAGATGATTAACTTGTTAATATTCCTGAGTGGATTGCGCCACTGCAGCCCTCGTTGTTAGAGACAAGCAAAAGTTCTGTAATGCCTCTGCCTGTCACGCAAACAACTCCCCCAAAGTCCCCCACCCCCTCTACCACACATACACATGCACACACAGACACACACACACACACACACCATTATGCACACAACTCAAGCCGCAGGAAATAAACAAAGTAGGTTGTGTTCAATTAAAAAGCCTTGCCTCTAAATTTGATCCTCAGCTGCTTTAGAAAGATCTCATCATTATTCCCGACTGCTTTTAGGCCTAGTTTTTTTTCTCTTTCTTTGCATTTAAAAAATAAGACATAATAGGAGGCATGATATTCTGGTCCAGGGAGTAATCACATCAAATTGACCATTTGGTTAAACCCTCCACAGAACTTGTCCAATCATAACTTAGCAACTGTAACTAGGCACAGCAGCTCTGTCATGCTTTGGATTTCTTCACATGTTGAAGCAGTGTCCATAAGGCTTTAAAAACACAAATGTAAAGGACAGATTAAGCCTCCAGGAAGTGCGCTGAGCTGAGCTGAGCTGAAGTCAATTTTACATAGTGGCCAAAAGTCAAATTACAATGACCTTTGCGAAATAACTTGTTTCACTAGCAGGATTTGATCCTTTCGGTTGGCTAACTAAATCGCTTTGTTTCCATTCAGGTTAGTGGAGGGCCAAACTGGAAGTCAGCCACTTGGCTCTAGCACGGCCTGCTCTATGGGCCCCACAAGACTTTATGAATCCTATGATACTGAAGGAATGGCAATCCTTACTCTGCCTTATTCTGATTTGCTTACCCTGATATAACCTAACCCTAACCAATCCCACTCTTCTTGCCTACACCTAAGCAATCCAACCAACAAAGGCAGCGGGTACTAGCCAATCATAGGAAAAGTAGGGCAGGTCATTCCTTCACTATTCTAGGATTCGCAAATTTGCGGGTCCCAGGTAAGATGTAAACATTAGCACATCTGGCTAACTACCTTCCTAGGCTACCTATCATAATAACATACTGAAGTTGTGTTGTTTTCCAAGGCTTATTAGCACATCAGTGGCTTGTGCTGCACTAGCTATTTTGTAGGGGTACAAGTCACATTAGAAAATGCCCTGTTCAGAAATGAAGCTTCAGCTGGAAACTGTAATTTCAACTAAGTCAGCGTTAGCATTGATTTGCTAGCTAGCTAGCTACAGCTGATAAAATCTGCAAGCAACAGATAGAAAAAATGTCAGTTTGATCAGAGATGAGAAACCAGCTTTTGTCTACCTCTGGGTAAAACCAGGGAATCACTTATTTCAAAAATTACCATAAATTTTGAGTTTTAAATCTGCCTATTATTGTAAACTGTGACATGCAAGAACAGAAAACTTGACAGGGGCTGGCTGGCTGACGTCATAATATGGGCAAACATGGTGGGTGAAAATACATTTGGCTGATGTTAAGGAACAATTTTATATGTTGCATATTCATTTTTGCTCACATGTAATTTCTTAAGTTGTAACCATTAGTTGTGTCCATGTAGGGTGACCTAGATTAGTTATAAAGTTAATTTATCAGCATTAACTCTGAACCCTGATAACAAAAAGGCAAAGCAATATTTTGTTGTAGGGAATGTACTGGTGCAACAACTCTTACTTTGTAATATAAAATTTCAAACTATTTTACGATACTTAGATAGCAGCTTAAATCTTCATTAGGGTTTTAAATGTTCTAAGCAATAAAATGCATTAGTCTAAATGCTATGTAATGCTAAATGCTGCAAGTAGTAATAGCCTAATTTACCAACTTTACATAAGAGTACTTTTTATGTGGTTATTGTGGCAATAGCACTTTACAATGTAATATTTTGCAGTGGGATGAATTAATTCCAGTTGGCCATGTGGAGATTTCAAATGAAAACTGTGAAACTAATCTGGTTATAAAACCTAAAACCTGTATATTATCTCACTAATTCTATTTTTATCCAGGTATTGTAAGTAATTATACTGTGAAAGTACTTTTCCAGGTGTCACTTTCTCTTACACACACACACACACACACACACACACACACACACTCACACAAAAGAACAACACAGGACTCCAGCACAGCCAGATACTGTACACAAATACATTCCACACTCATACACAGACATCCAGAGCAGATAAACAAACTGGAGCAGACTTTACATAAACCGCACTCTCAGAGACATTCCAATCTAACCCTGCAAAACAAACCCTACATACTGGTGAGCGGGTGTGTCACGACTGAAGTTTATTTCCAAAACACCCTCCTATTGTTTCATCTGACAGTTTACCAGGAACCTCATTTATTAAAAAAATCTTCTTAGATTTCAAGTTCATTGTGAAACTGACATACGCTTTCTGACAAAGAGGCTGTGTTACTGGCATCGGGGTGGTCCTGTGGTTAAAGAATGCCACAGCTGAAGGCTGTGGGTTCTTTGTTCACAAACATATACTCCACTAACGTGTCCTTGAGCAAGACACGGGAGCCTTGAGTCAGTTGTGCCAGCAAGAAAACGCACAAAATGACCAAATCATAAAGTATGGAAGTATATGCATCCATTGTGAAGACTTTCTTTCACAGTGTTACATGACTATTGCACAAACCTGTGAGAAGTATTCTAGCTCGTAGTTGGTCTAACAGCTCTATACAACCCTGCTGTTGTACTCTTTCAAAGGAGGAAATTTATGTGAAGGGACACAAAGCCCAAGGCACTGCCAGTCAAGTAATGATGAAACAATCACGGCATATTGAGCACAGTTAAAGATTTAATGTGCAAAAATAAACATTTGTATTACTAACTGCGCATTACCATAAAGCAGCTCTTGGAAAATGTTTTATGAAAATGAAAATTCTTTCGGAGCCAACACAATTCTGTCTGTCATACTGGCTACACTATAACAGTGTTTTATATTGTAAAAGCTCGGTGTATGTTTTATCTATTAATGGTCCAGTGTGCAGGATTTAGAAGGATATATTGACAAAAATGGAATATAATATGTTTTCTTGAGTGTAAAAAATTGAGTAAATAAGAAGTGTTGTGTTTTCGTTACCATAGAATGAGCCATTTATATCTACATAGGGAGTTGGTCCTCATCCTCAGAGGAGGCCATGTTGCACCACTATATTTTTACAGTAGCCCAGAACAGGCAAACCAAACACCGGCTCATAGGGATATTCACGTTTTCACACCGGCCACTGTAGTTAGAGGTGGAGACCTCTGTAGATATCATGTGCAAGTTGCAAGGATCTCAAGTTATCAGAGAAAAAAGGTGAGCACACATTAGCAGATGCTAAGCTAGCAGCCCACTCCCACTTGCCAAACAGTGTTGAAAAAACACAGATTTGTAACGTTAAACTGCTTCATTCAGTGTCTTTAACGGTTTTAATCACCATGTCCATTTGTTTTGGAGAGGAGGAGACCTTAACGGGTAATTTGGCTCCTGGTAAAAACCTCCTGAATGTCTGGATCAGAAATAAGGTGAGCACTCATTAAGTTATCAGAGAAAAAGGTAAGCTCACATTAGCAGGTGCGGCACTAGCGGCCTGTCTGTGATGCGCCAAACAGCTGTGGAGAAGCACAGATTTATAATGTGAAACTGATCTATTCAGTGTTTTTAACATTTTTAATTACCTAGTCCGTTTGTTTTGAAGAGGAAGATGCCTCTGTGGATAATTTCGCTCCTAGTAAAAAACCTCCTGAATGATGAACACTAAAGGAAAATTAACTGGAGGAAGTTTCAGCTAGTTGTTGTCTATAATCCTCACCGCGAGATGCAATTAAATCCTCCTATATCTTACAAACTTCCTTTAAGCCCTTATTCTGTCAGGTAAATATGCCGTCAAACCAAAATAAAGTATGATATTTACCTCTGTGATGTAGTGGATTAAAACATTAAGTCTCTCATTATTGAAATATTGGAGGAAATTATCACTTAATGTTGTGCTTATTTAGAAAATGTGCTTAGTAACTTTACATGTTGAAGTATTTATAAGCGAGGTCAGAAAAAATCAAGGTTGCGTACAATTCTCAAACACTGCAATACTTATCCATATTTTTATATTTCTTTACCAGATTTCAACAAAAATGGGATGAAATCCTTTGTGCAATTTCACCATTCTGAATCACTCTTGTTATTGTAAACTTACATCAGAAATAGCTGTAGAAGCACTGGAAAGGGTTTTCCATCTTAGAATCTCAAATCAGAACAGAAAAAGCTTCAGTTACGTAGGGGCTTTAGGGTGTACGGGTGCCAGACTTGCTGGATTAGTCTTAACAGCTGAAGCACGCAATTTGCTCTCGCGATTGGTGATGAAGGGGGCTTTTTGGATGAGCAGTGCTCGTCTTCGTGGGCTTGTTTGTGCCACAACTTGATTTGCATACATTTCTAAGACTGAGATGAGAAATCTCCACTTATAGTTCAAACAACTGAAGCGCAAAAAATATGCAGATAGCCCTCACAGAGCATTCTAGATGTGAATCTCTACCAGCTGGGTACAGTGTTGTGTAGCAGAACCTGACTTCTGACCTCCCTGCAGAGGAGGAAGAAAAGACAGAACTTCCTTACCAGAATCACCCTCTGTATCTGTGCTGTTTTTCAAGTATCTTTGGAATTTGATAGGAATGTGCTGGAACTTCATGTACTGTAAAGCCACACTAATTAGCAATAAAAGACTTGCTCTGTTTTGCAAAGAAGTGCACAACATGCAAGATACAGAACAGTTTTCATCATACCAATTGGTGCATGTCACACCTATTTCAAGTCTTTAATGCATCATCATTGCCGCAAGGAAGTGTGTGCATAACGAGATGAGAGGTTGCATGAAGAGCCGGGAAGTTTTTCATGTTAAGTTCAAAGTTTAGGACTAACCACAGGGAGGCGGATTTCTACCTGCACACATTTCCACGATCAAATTGTGTCATGAGACCTTTCTCTAAATGATGCCTGGGCAGAGTTCAAAGCGAATCCTGTTCAAAGGAAATCTGATTTAATTTTCACTCAGTCAAGTCTAAATGTGATCATGCCAAAGTCATCCTGGTTAGCACCACACCCTTTGAGATGCTCAAGAAGGCGAGCTTTTGGATCCCTAAAGACACTTTTCAATCCATCAAGAAGGATTTCACACCACTTGTGCTGTGGCAGCCTCCCATTAGCTTTTGCAGGTAGTAGCGGTCCATGAGAGTACAATTTTATTCATAATGTCAGTCTCTCTCTCACTCTTCACAGTTCTCTGGCTCATTCCCTGATTTTGGAACTTACAGTCCTTGGACAACCGCTGTGATCCACAGCCAGGTGTTTTAAAAGATATTAAATCAGATATATTTTACCTTCAGCAGCATCCCACTGTGTTTTTGGTATTAAAGATATCAATCATTGTGTGAGAGTGGCAGTTGTGAAAAGTTTATTGTGTCGTTTTTAAACACATTATCTGTCTCTGTAGTAATATTAAAGTGATATTTATTGTATAAAAAACACCGCTGCAAGATCTCAGGACGAATACTGTAGGAAAGGTCCGTAATGATCTGCACCTAGCATCAGTGAGATATTGATTCCTTTTTCCTTTTTGATTGTACTTAAATGTTACATTAAGTCTTGTGCTGTGGTTGAGCAGGGACTGTGTAGAAACAGACTTGAGGGTCAGAACTGATGTCACACATTGGGGGAAGGGTCTGACTTGTAATTAGCCACTGATGTGACACACCTGAGAGATGCCAGGAGAGAACTGAGGGAGATGTTGATTTGTACCACACGGATATGAGGGTGAATAGGGGGAATAGTTTGATCTGTTCTTCTGGACTGTGTTACAATTTAAGGACTTTGCCATCTACTATTTTGGAAGGTAAGCCATGTTTTTAAACCGTCTGTAAAAAACCTTGGTTATTTGGCTACATTTGTGGTGGTAGGAGGCCAGTGTGAATACCAGTGTTGATATGAATATTAAAAACTGTTTCTTTAAAAAAATGACCCCATAGGTACAAACAGCTTTTTCCAACCCATATTGTACATTTATTGTGAAGCAATCTCTAGTAGCCATAGCAGTGATGATGGTAGCAGAGGGAAGTCAGGTGATGTGGTATACAGAGCGAGAAAGTCTGTGTAGGAAGAGCTTGGGTGGATGAATGAGTCAAACAAGCACAGGACTTTCACTCAGGAGATCAATGTTGATGTGAAACTAAAAGTCAATGTTGAGTTATTTCAGGTAACTAATGTAACGTACTTCAATTGCACCACTATGTGTAACGTATGAAACTTAGTTTATGTACATAATGTAAGTTAACTTATGTATTTAACTTAAGTTACGTAACAATTGTACTTATCTTCACGCAAACCGTGATTCTTTTCTGAACCTTCTTAAGCAGTCTTGTTGCCTTAACCTAACCAAACTGTGACTGTATTACAATGTTAACCACATGTGTGCTTGTGGGATTCTCCAACAGTCATATATATTGTTTTGGGA
The DNA here is from genome assembly GCF_006386435.1 of Epinephelus moara. Classification (NCBI taxonomy): domain Eukaryota; kingdom Metazoa; phylum Chordata; class Actinopteri; order Perciformes; family Serranidae; genus Epinephelus; species Epinephelus moara. The sequence continues at coordinate 10,730,507 of NC_065522.1, read as the reverse complement.
GGTATTGGCAAACAACCTATTCTGTCATTTAGATATGAGGAAGTGTTGATCTCATGATCTTATGCTCAACGTTAGATGCATACACGGACACAAACCAAGCATTCTGTGTGTTGTCTGTGTTAATTTCATCTGTATTTGCGCATGTTTTCTGAAAGCTTACGGATACGGATGAAACAGAGCAGTACCACTGGAAACATTAGGGGCAGTGTGTAGCATATTTCAAGCAAGTCACAACCATAGGACACAACTAAGACATTTAAGAAGTGGAGGAACAGTCAAATCAGTAATATGGTGAAAAGAATTCATCGTCCACATGGCCATCTACAATGCTGCATCTGTTTAGAGTTACATTATTACAAACTCCTCCGACATTGCGATGTTTGTTGCTATCAGAAACTTTGGACTTTGCCCTTTAGTGCCATCTAGGTGATGCATCTTTGCTAACATATAGTATGTGGGCAGTGACAGTGTTTGAAATGAATATATGTATTTTCATATGTAAACTGAATATAAATTAGCCCTTGCAGGGTAGAAACAAAAGACCTATGAGGTTGTGTGGGCTGGAGGAAAGTCTCAGTATCCAGTTTGATAAGATTTGACCATTTTATGCTTAAAATGTACATTTATTCAGTATTATCTCCCAAACTGTGAGTTTATCAGGATCAGAAAGTCTCATCATTCAAAATATCACAGAGTCTAAAACTCCACTTTCTTACTATTATACTTCAAATCAAAACACAACAAATGACACATCATATATGGACACAAAGAGGGGGCTAGAGAGGTCTACATACTGAATAAGAATGGGTCAGTAGTGCAAAAGGCCTTTTCCTTGGCAGACATTTTGACTTGTCACAGTAGGAAAAGTGCAGGTGTTACTAATAACATTTACGATGGCTCTGTTCTTTTCAAGTGTCCCAGTAAGCCATGACAGTGTGACAGTGAGCCAGCATGCGCAATGCCAGGACCATGAAACCGAAGCAGCTAAACTGAATTCAGCCATCATTAATTTGATTATTTACACATGTGCGTTTCTTCTTTGACATGTCAAGATGTCTGCCATGAAAAGGGCCTATGGCTAGGTTACATGATGCGTCTCCATGAAGCTTCCAGTGGCCAACCGAGCCTCTCTCAAAGTCTCAGAGAAAATCTGCTTCTCTCTCAAACGTAGTCCTCCAAACATTTGTTTACTACTGACCTCAGTGAAACAGCAACTGATGAAATTCCGTTACGAGAAAAGAGACCCACCACATCTATTCAATCCTGGGTAAATATCACTGCTGTATTTAGGAGATGAAGTAATGGACAACATAGAAATTGCAGGTTTTGCAAATAGCTGTCAAGCAGTTGCAGTCAAATAGAAATCTTCATCTAATCGGAGGTGGATGACATGACTGGCTGCTATCTGATATTACACAAAAAGGCCAATATCAGCCCCACAAATCAGTTCAGCTCCAAAACACGCCCAGCAGTGGAGGCTTTTGTCCATTAGCCAACAGCAGATCCAGCATGTTAGCGGCCATAAATACAAAGCAGACACGGCCAAGGATCCTCTCTGGTAAATAGCTGTAACCAACCGTTTGTGTTTACATCTGCTGCAGCCAAAGAGAGTAAACAGAGTGTGAGAAAGAGGTACAACAACTGCTATTAAAAACGCTGCGAAACGAGCCAAAAAACGAGCCAGCCTCCCTTCCATCCTTAAACCCCCACCAACCCCCCGAACAAACCCCCCAACCCTGATGCTCTTTCTGCCCACTGCAGAAAGGGAGGAAAGTGAATGAGTCACCCGCCTCCCTCTCCATCTCCATCTCTCTCCCCTTTCTCCCTCCCCCATCTCTTTATTGAGGCAGCTGCACCCTTTGACCTTTTACGCTTGTGGAATGTGTGTGTGTGTGGATCAGTGGTGGTGAGGGCCTATGCTAAAGGGGAGAAGAGGGGTGAAGGCAGGCAGGGAGGAGAAGACGAGGGGGGTGAGTTGCTGAATTTGGGCGATGGAGAAAGAAGGGAGGAGGGGAGAGGTCGCTTTTTCTCCCTACTACAAAAGCTGTCAGGGGGAACAATAAGCATGGAGAATGGTGTGTGTCCAGGGAGGCACTGAGCCGTGTTAGTGTGCGAACCGGGCAGAGAGAGGGCATAAGAAAGAGGGAGAAAGACAGGAAGGGGAGGAAAAAGAGGAAGACAAATGATGGAGATTGAAGCTAGATGAGGGGACTGGGGGGGGGGAGGAAGATGATGAGATAGAGAAAGACATACAGAGGCATGAGGGAGATGGGGTGAGAGGGGGTGAGAGTAAGAGGGAGAATGATGGGAGAGAGGGAGTGAGAGACAGAGGAGTGCAGAAGGGTATTTGTTTTGTCTAGCAGCGCTCTTAAATACTGAACTTCCGTTGCCAAAGGAAACAGAACACAAGGCCCAGTATCGAGACGTGTGTGTGTGTGTGTGTGTGTGTGTGTGTGTGTGTGTGTGTGTGTGTGTGTGTGTGGCCAGCATACCAAAGGGGCCCTGCTCCTCACTGTACCAATGACATCAGTACGGTTAGCGCTTTACATTCACCAAGTCCTCATTAAGTTTATCTGTGAGTGTGTGTGTGTCGTCGTGGTGTGCATGCCCTGCGTTCAAACTATTTCAGACTACACACCGCGCAGCTGGCTGCAGACAAAGGTGTTCATCGCGCTTTGTTTCAAAGATGCGGGTGCGAGGGTGCGCGAGTGTGTGTAAGTGTTTGAATAGTTGCAGGGGCGGAAGAGAGCGGGGGTGCTGGTAGTTGAGTGGAGACTTTGAATGTGGTGTGTGTGTGTGTGTGTGTGTGTGTGTGTGTGTGTGTGTGTGGAGCAGGGGTTCAATGATAGGGTGTTTTGCTTTGACAGCAAACTGGGGGGATGGCATCAGCCCCCTACCACCACCACCACACACACAGTAAAAGTATTGATTTTCTAGCTGGTGTGTGAGGTGTGGTAAGTGGTTCGTAATAGCAGGAGAAGAGTTTTGTGAAGTGGTGCAGGTTAAGAAGTTTGGCTGCTGGGTAGAGATTTTATCTCTGGGATGGGGGCAGCATTGATGGGATGAGATGGACGGGGGGTCAAAAAACACTCCAGTATCTCTAAATGGGGGAGAGACATGTGAAAAACCACTAAAACCACTAAAATAAAGCATCTCAAAAGGCACCGATTATTACACACACACACACACACACACACACACACACACACACACACACACACACACACACACAAAGTAAATACGTGTATGGCTTTGATGCTGGAAAAACATGGAATTTCATGCAGATGTTCTGTTAACACACACATGTAGGAATGTACATGCCTGTATTGTACATACAGACATTCATACATACGCCCCATTTTGCATCAAACACTTACACAACCAGCAAGCATATACATACATGCCTCAATAAAGTACTTATGCGTACTTAAACGCCAAACACATGCAAGTGCACTTGTATGCACACAAACATGGTGCTGTTGTCCTATAAATACATTATGCAAAAACATGAACACATTACACAGACACTTAAGTACAAAGTACTTACATAATTACAGAGACACACATATGCACATACATTTGTACACACACTAAACACATGCAAGCACATGCTCATACACGCATGTTACCAGACACATTATGCATGCACAGCTCCTTGAGAAAATTACATGCAAGGCACACACATGCATACGTTTACACATCCAGAATGTATTGTCAGGTGACATACATATTTAGACATACCAGAGATGCATTAAATGAGCTGTATGCAACATTCAGAGCATTAATATAGCAACGAGTAGCTATTTGCGATGTCAAGATATAGTGGAGTCATGGCGTCCTGGGCAGAGGATGAAGTCACAATCCTTTTGTGTGTGTTGTAATACAAGCCTCTCTGTTTGTTGTTGTGGAAGATGGTCCAGTCGTGTGTACATGGTAGTGCATGTGTGTCCTTGTGAGTGTGTATCCCACTGGCTAGCTAATAGCCACTGCTCTTACTGCACTTGGATGGTTAACACTAATATTAGGACCATATGGTTGTGGAAGCATAGCGCCCACTCCTTTGGGTCCTTGTCAGGTTAATACTGTTAGCTCTGTCAGTACTATTAACATTGTTAGCGCTGTTAGATGAGTTAGCACAGTTAGCTGCTAACCACTGGCACAGCCAGCTCCATATTGAGAGCCATGTGCAGACAATCCTGCCCCAGACTCTAGCCCTTTTTAAATAGGAATTGTGCAAATGTGCAGGAAAGCCCAATCAGTCTTTTTTCAGCATTGGCAGTATAAAAACAAAATCGGGGATTGCAGCGAGATGTCGCCTGCCTACTTTTGTTCATACAGAATGCGCCTTTTTCGGGGCAATGGGGGGTGTGAGCAAGTAACAAACCGTGAAGCTCAGCGTGTGATGTAAACAGTGACATGGGAGGGAAGCCGCGGCTGGTCAGTCCTTCGCCAATTCTCTCGTAAGTCGGCCCGTTCTTCACCGTTCCTGTCATTTGACGGTTAATGGCCCCTTCGTTTGCGAGGGCAAGGAGGGCATGCAATTCCTTGTCTCCCCAGTTGCTCATCTTTACAGTGTCTTTCAGGTTTGCGTTTCCCTCTTGCTACTAGCTGCTCATTCCTGCTATCAGCACAGGTGTCATCAACAGTTCCTCCCACAAGTCATCAACAGCCCCTCCCGTGGCGGAAGGGCGCCTTGTTCTTTTTAAACCGAAAAGGGTTCCACCAATATGACTACCCTACGCGGTGGAAGATTTGGCACCTCGGATCAACTCGCCAATCCGCCTCTGTGTGTCAAAACGCTCGCAGCTTGCCTGCAAAATGTCCCAACATTTGCCGAGAATCTGGCAGTGTAAAAGGGGCTTCTGAGTCACAGATATCCTGTGAATGTTGCATGTACAGCTCCTTAAAGAGAACTGGATACTCTGTTCCAAGGTGGTGCCACATTCATTTCAATAAAAGCTCTGCACAAACCGGTTCATCAGGCATCTACAATTTTTGGCTTACAGTCCTCCTAACTGACATTTTGTTGACTGAAGCCCCTTTTCTACTGCACAAAAAGAAAATGGTGACACCCGCTAACATCTGGATTTTTAATGTAATGGGAAAGTTTACAATCGGCATACACACCAATTGCGACTCTGCCTTAGTCACAGGTATTTATTCGCTCCGGTTCTGATTGGCATTGATGGAAACACAACACCCAGATGAACACGTTCATTTTAGCTACTTTACCAGTAAGATGCAATGACAGGCCAGCACAAAATACTACCTATTTTTAGCAGGTTTAGCTGTATTTAAAAACTCGCGTTCATGCGCTCATTTGGTGGTAAAGGGCTATGACACCTACAAGACTAGCATGAAAATAATATTGGCTACAGATACTACTTTTTGAGACCTTTTTTTTTATTAGATCTAATGGTTAAAAACAAGCCATTCTGTCGTGTTTGTGATAGTCAGAAAAAACAGTTCGTTTTTTTTTCATTTCTTTTGTAGTGATTGCGTAGGTTAATGGAAAAAAAGGTATTTTGGAGAACTTAGCAGGTCATATGACCTGCAATTCTGGTTATGGCCACGATGGCCAGTGCGCCTCACAACCCAACAATAGAACAATTTAATCTGGCAATTTAATCTGGCAGACCTCTCTGACACTCTCTGACTGTTATCACCTACTTTCTGTTTCAGTAACAGAGCACACAACAGATGTTCTGTCATTGTCAGATCTTTTGTTTTTTTTGGCATTAGACCTGTATGAATTTATTTATTCTAAGTACTACATGTTAACCCAGGCTAAGTGGGCGTTCAGACTGAAATGTGTTAAAAGCCTGCAATTTGGACTGCTCTGTGCATGGCATGTTGTTTCAGTTACCAGCAAGACGGTGTAATCTGATTCAGGAGGGGTCGTTTTTGTAAAAGATCTATGAGTTTGAAGGCTTATCAACTGCTGAAACACTGCACAGTGGTTTATAGTATTTCCAGAAAGTATTTTATAATTCATCACAATGACAATCATTTTTTATTTTACCTGGTAGACAGAGGAAATATTGTGTTCCTATTTCAAAGTAATCTACCAGGAATGTGTGCTATCCTGTACGTTGGCGTTGGCACCCCTGCTGCTTGAACCTAGTGGCCTCATTAAGATAAATAAGGGCTTTTTTTTTACGCAGGGCTAATGTTGGTTTGAACGCAGCCTAATAGTGGTTCCTGGGTCACTGCATTGAGACCTTGTGATTGGCTTCATTGACAAACAAAATGAGCGATCGCGGAGGCAATTGGAGGTGACAGAAACCTGGCTTAATGTGGTTGCTACACAGAAGGGCTTAATCACGTCTGCAAAAGTTTACAGCCATACATGAGTGTTTTCAATTGGTTTCCCCCCATACACACTGCATGTGAATGTATGCACAGTGGAGAGCGTTTTGGAAAAGCACTGTTTTATGGGGTTGGAAATGCCAGCTGAGCGTGTGTGGAAGGCCTCATTCAACAGACCCACTGCCAGCAGTAGTTAAATGCTGTCTATAAGCACAGAGAGGAATAACATCCTTAAGACCTGTGAAATCCTCTGCTGCTTCTGCCCTTGTTTGCCGACGTGCTCAATCTATGTTTTTGTTTTTTCCTCTGATGAAACAGGTGGTCTCTGTATAGATCCAGCACTCCCTCCCTACACACACACAAACACACAGACACATTCCTACTCCCTTTAGGTCTGCTCTGTAATAGCCAAAGGATGCTTTTCCTCCCCAATTCTTTCACGGCATCCCCGTCTCCCCCATTCTCTCCTCCCTCCCTCCCTCCTCACCCCTCACCATTACACGCAACAGCTGCCAGTGTCCTTTGGAGGAAAAATGATTTGTGTCCAAAACAAGTGATTTCTTTCTCTCTCCTTCTCCTTTTTCTCTGTCACTCAGCCTCCTTCTGTGCCCTCACCTCCCCTCCTCTATCGACCAGTCACTCCCCCACCACCACCACTACCACCACCACCACCACCACCACCACAACCACCTCAACCACCCCTTCCCCCTCGCTCTCTTCCTCTCTCTGCAGTTGAAGCGTGTACCACATTACATTCAGGCAGGCAGAGAACAGTGGTGATGGGAGATTTCCTGTCTGCCAGGCGTGCACATGTGAAGGTCCCCGGTTGCCTTTATCATTTCGCCTGACAGATACACTGATAGCACCGTGGCGCACGAAAGCACAGACTTTCTGTCTTTCTCTCACTCACACACACGTACACACACACACATACACAGACACGACTGGGGCGTTCACACGATGCTCATTCGAGAGTAGATTCTTCAACTGAATGACCGGGTCAGAGTGATGAGATTTTTTTTACAGACAAATCTAGCCATGAAACGTTGGATGTGCTCCTGATTGTCTGTGTGCTGTTATGAAAGAATCAAATTCACACACTCACACACACACACATCACAAAGGCTATTCACATACAGTTGTGAAGAGGAGAACAAGTGCAAAGCAGAATAGCATTGTTGTTATTGTTGCAGAAGAGAAGGGACACACTCAAACATGCACAACAGCAATGGTACCTATAGTCACAAACTTTCAAAGCCTCTTGCAAGGCTTGAGGTACAATCAGAGGTCTAAAGGATAAGGGTGTGTGTGCGCGTGTGTGTACTTTTGTTGTATTCACCTAGGTGTTTAAAGGGTTTGTTAAGGGTCTTGTTTTATTTTGTCCTCTGCGGCAGTGCGATAGAGGGAATTTCATTATGCAAATCTATGTCTCTCTGCTGATGAGCATGCCCTCAGGCTTCTGTCTCATACACAATAGCTCTCACACACACTCACACACACACACACACAAACATTCAGTCACACACACTCACGCATATAAATACTCTCATCCATGCAGTCTGTGTCCCTTTTACCCACACACACTCTCGCACACACATGCTCAGACACTCGTGAAAACATGCGTGACTGTGCCACACAGACACAGTCACGCATATCATGTCTGAGACTGGAGGCACGGCGGGGGAGTGTGTGTGTCTGCATACGTGTGTGTGTGCGGTGAGGCTAAAAGGGGCTGCTTAAGGTTACAAACCGTTTCGGGGGTTACAAACCATTTCCCCCAATTCCCTTGTACATGGCTGCACTGGATACCCCTGTACACACAAACACAAACACAGTAGCTCCCGCACACACAAATATGCAACAACACACACGTAAAAATATAAAAAACAAACGCCCTTAAAAAAGGAGGCCCAAAAATCTGCACGCGAGCATGTACTTTAGCAGACACACGCATGAAAAATATCACGCAAATACATGTGTGCATGCAAAAGGTCAAATTACACAAACGCACAAAAGGAGAGCCCTACCCCATGTGGATGTGACCCAATGACCCTGCTGTCACACACAGTGCCCATCTGCCACAGAGAGGCACAGAGGGAGGGGACAAGGGTGGGGGTGTCTTGAGGGAGGGGGAGTGAGTAAGTGCTCCGGGGGGGTGGGGCACCGGAGCAACTTAGGAAAGAAAGAATGTGTCTTCACGGTAAATTTTCAGTTCACTTTTGCACAGATGTGCTGTTTGGTGCCTTGAGAAGTTTTAGTGGTTTTAGATCCCCCCCTCTGTTCTTCCTCCATGCCCTCCCCCTCCAAATCAACACGACACACGCACACAAACACACACACCTAAGAAACAAAATGTATTCCTGTTAGCCCGAGGCTGATCTATACAGAACCTCCTGTCCGCTGTCTCCTTAAAACTGGAGCCGTCTCAGGCTTCTTATGGTAAATAAAGAAAATACTTAGAGAAGCAGGCGGACTACTGTCCTGAATGTAGAACAGATGAGGAACAGAGAGGGAACAAAGACGTCAGAGGCGAGGGAGGGTTGGCGGGGGGAAGGAGGAACTTACTGTTGCCATGTAAAAACTGTGCATCTCCACGTTTTAATTTCCATTGATGGTATTGTATCAGCCTAATTCTGCAGGCTTATCAAATCGCTTACAAAACAGTTCATTAAATTAAAACCACTGTAGATAGGAGGTTTTCCTCGATGCTGAAACTTGTAATATTGATAGAAAATCTGTTCCAGTTGAAAAGGAAATTCATAGATGTTTTATGGAAACTTTTTGGTGCACAGGTGTAGCTCCCAAACAGAAACAAAGACAGGGAGGATGGGTCTGTCGTGCATATCTGGTTATAGTTATGTGATGATGGATGATCTGCAGTTACATCGGCCAGTTACTGCTTTTATATTATATCAAATGGCATCCACTGGCAATATGATGGCAGTTCCTCTCTGACCAAAGCGGCCTGAAAACAGCCTGTTAAACCCGCAATAAAGTTTTATATTCTGTGCAGACGATGTTTCATTATTTTAGTGTTCAGTTATATTTTTTAGCAAATTAATTTTTCCTTTTAAATGCCAGCTATAGCCGCATGAAAATATTGGACATTGGCAATTTTAGTCTCATAATATCAGTACTGGCCCTTGAAACTCATTTATGCAGAATCAGGGGGAAGCGATGGAGGAGGACGACAGGGAGAAGTATGAAAAGTGGGAAGAAGGCACCCGGGCCTCCTCCCCGGAAGAGAGGAGGTGGAGGGAGGGCAGGTTGTGGAGCAGGAGAGCAGGGGGTGCGAAGGATATCCAGAGGGGACCAACTGTAGTGGTGTCAGACGGGGCTGCTGCCAGCACACATCCTGCCAACACACACCAGGAGCCAGACACACACACATGCGCACACACACCCTCAGGCCTGGCCCTAAGTGTGTGAACAACTCTGCCAACTGTACCCCCACCACAACCGCCACCCCCACCACCCATCCACCCTCACCCCTAGAGACCCAATCTGGAATCGGTCTACAGCGACAACTCTGGTGCCAAGCTCGCCCTGCTGCCGGCCCTGCTCGTGTATATTTCACTGAGTTAGAGCGCGGGTTGACTGAGCTCTCGACACAAAGACTGATTACACATCACAGCGCTTGGAGGTCGAAATGCATTTTCGAGCTGTGAATTGTTTGAGAATATTTGTATTCTTCTGAAAGCAAAATCATCCTGGATCTTGTGTAATGCTAGGAGCAAAGTTGTCAAGAGATTGTTTTCCATAGGCAACCATTAGCCTTTGAGAACCTTTGTGTACATACCCGCAATTTATTTGCTCCCCAGGGTGAAGTGGTGATTCAGCTGCCACATGTAGTACCATTTACGGCTTTTGTTCTGGATTTAAATTCCGCTCACGATGTTTGTTGCATGACATCCCCTCTCTTAGTTGTCCTCATCTGTATAAAATACATGCAATCTTATGAGAAATACCTCAAAAATCATTGTTAGAAATCCCATAATGCATCTTTAAACCTCTTCTCAGCCCAGCCCCCAGCCTCCAAGCGACACTAACCCCTAACCCTCTTAATTCCCTAATCATGTTTATGCAAATTCCATTTGTATGTAATGTGTGTACATAATGGATGCTGCTATCACCTATGGGACAGACCTGGCTTATATATGCAGGTTTCTCTATTACAGGGAGGCTGATAAAGATTATATGTGGAGTCTGCAGATGGGAGAAATGGGTTTTTGATATTTCAGACAAGCTAGGCTCCCAAATCTGATTATGTAAAGACTGTACTGTAACCTGGGGGTGCTGTGTAGAGTCATATTCAAAGATAGTTTGCTAAAATAATGATAAGATTTGGTTAAAGCATTGCCACTGTGATCACTCACAACTGTCGCGGGTTGTTTTTCACAAAGTTATCTCAAATGGTAGTCTGAAAAAGAGCTGAGGTGTGTGGGCTGTGTCTTTGCATAAATAAGGACAGGGCAACAATAAACAAGCCTAAAAGTCTACAGCCATGCTGGCAGCTCTGTGAGGGTGGACTTAGTCACAGTGGCACGTTAGCATGCCGCACAATGCTCACTCTAATCCTAACCCCATGCTCCCAGTGACATTGCTAACATACTGATGTTCAGCAGGTATAATGACAACGCAATCGCCAGAATAGATGTTGCCATTGTACTGTGGATCATGGACATGTAACATTTGTATGTTATAATGAAGCAGATATGTTGAAACTTTACATTTCAACAATGCTGTGGTTATTGTGTGGTTATGCGTCATAACTACACAGCACTTGCTTATGGTTATAAAAAGATCATGTCTTGGTTTGAAATACCCTGTTTGGTGGAACAGTTGCTGCTGTTGCAATGGCTCACTAAAAAACAACCAGTTGTTGTTGGTCCTCAACAGTAGTCTGCAGTTGTCATGCCCAGTGAAATCTCAATAGCTGACGCATTATCATAGAATATGGAGATGATTGATTTGTTTCACCGGGGTGCCCGCGGTTGGCCTTGAGTCAGAATATATTCAGTACAAAAAAGAAAGAAATGGGTGAGAATTACAGTCCTGCAATGAAAAGGTCCCCACCATAAACACATGCTTTATATATGAAAACATTGTATGTTATATCAGCCGCCATTGGAGCATACCTGAAAAGCTCTGTTAGCCCGGGCACACCCAAGGAGGCTAAAAAGAGTGCACCTTAAGAGCACCTGAACAGACACCATTGCTTTATTTTAGTGTTGTCTGCTGTAACCCTCCATCATCTTAGCTCCAGTTACACTCTGCATGTGTCATACCCCATAGCTTCCATCGGGTCAAAGACCATGTCCCAGCCTTCACTGAACAGCCTTGAGTTTAGCGTGTTAGCATTGCTAATTAGCACTCAACACAAAGTACATCTGAGGCTGATGGGAATTTCATTAGTTTTGAGAGGTATTAGTCATGAACCAAAGTATTGGACTTCATTAACATTTTGACCTGATGATTGTGCGAAATGAAAAGATAGAGTCATTAAAAATCAAATTTAGGTGTACATGAACATCTGTAAAAAGAAGTTGTCCAAATCCATTTGGTGGATGTTGAAATATTTCACTGGATAAGTGAATCCTTTGATCTGCTGGTGGCGCTACTGAATGAAAACTCACCAGAATCAATAGGATCCATCCTCTTGGGATCATGAATGTCTTTACCAAATTCCATGGCAATCCATCCAATGGTTGTTAAGATATTTCAGTCCAGACCAAAGTCTTGAACCAATCAGCAGACCAGCATTGCCATCCATAGAGTCGTGCCCCTAGCAAGGCAGAGAAAAAAAAGTAAACATCATGTGGAAGAACTATAAAAAAGGGGTCAAAACGTTCAAACAAATATTGTTCCGATTATAATATCATAAAACAGATGAAGAGAAACAGATGTTCAGTATAATGACATACAATTTCATACTGAAATGAAAGCCTTGAAATTATTTCCTAAATACTTGGAATACTAAAGTGAATTGTTTGTGCTTGTTAGTCCATGTAAAGCAAACTGGTTTTTGATTTAATTTAGGCTCTTTTTACTTTTTTTTTTTTTTTTTTGGTTGGGAGGGGTTTTAGTCATCATCAGGCAAACTGGATGCTGGTTGTTTTATACCAGCAACCTGTATCAACTCATCTGGTGATCAGCTTACAGGGATAATGCTACATTCTTCAGAAGTTCATGATTATGTTGAATAAGTTGTTCTCTTACAAGCTTGAGATGTATACATTGAGATGTCTTAACAGCAAGACAAACAAAAGTGTAATCGCCTTGACTCTGAAGCTAACATCGGAGCAGGCATCCTACAATTTACTAAACAAACTCCATCCCTTTTGCCTGTAAACGATTTCCTATTATAAACACATGTTGGAGATGAATCACTCCTTAGTTCAACTCTCAGAGAGGACATTTCAGACAAGTTCCCCCTCCTGTTTTCCATTTGGCTGTTTAATTGTCTCAGCGCTGTCAACAGACTATCAAGGTAATTAGCCATGACTGCACAACAACACAATCAGACAGACAGGAATGAACTGCAGCCTCTGAACATGATACTTAGAGAGGGAATGGGTGGGAACGACTTAATGTGGGCGCATGTATGCACACACACGGGTATGCACACATCCGGGCACACATAGAAACGGACACACACACACACACTTCTCATGCACAGTCATTACCGTACCCTGAGTACATAGTTCCATGCCACACATTATATTTCCTTCGCCAACCATAACCCTCCACCCACCTCCTCCTTAATCCTTCTACCTCTTACAACTCTCTCTCCCTCTCACACACACACACACAGTTACAAAACCAAAACCTCATTTCCTCTGTGCCTCGAGCTATAGGAGCAGTGTTAATTGCGAGAAGGTGGGGAGTGAGCAAGGGTGTGCTTTTGAGTGTGTGTTAGTGCACAGGAACATGAGCTTTATAGGTGTGTGTAAGCCGTTGCAACTGTATACGTGTACATTTCTATATGTGTGAGTGTGTGTGTGTGTGTGTGATCGTTTTCTTTTAAGTGTGTAGGCAGTCTCTCCTATGCCAGTCTGGGCATAGCTCCAGGGTTTCCTGCGCCACCTGGGCATCTGTGAGTCCTAGTGCCTGTCATTGGGTACCGTCCCAGCTGGAGTGTGTATTTCTCCGCGTGTATATGTTTGTGTTTGTGTGTGTCAGCTGGGGCCGCCCATGATGAGCCTTTAGTGCCAGCAGCAAACACCATTGTCTTATCCATGTCTTATCCTTTGAGCCATGGGGCCCCATACACAAACACACGCACATACACACACTCAGAGTGTACATCTGGTTCCCACCTCCGCTTTCTTCTCTACACAGTGAGTGGATTCTTCCCTTTGAAAAACATTACCAATAAAAAAGACACAAGGAATTAAGAGAGGGAAAAGAATTCGATTAAACAGTCACCATTAAGTAGCCAATGAAGCTCTCTGTGCCCACTTGCTTAGACTATACATACACCATTAGCTGTTCAGGCCATGGCAGGCTTAAAAGTACCCTGACTCAAAGGTTATCTACCTCCATTGAGCAGAGCTAATATTAGATTAGCTCTATAGCACTATGTGAGTGAAAAAAGGGGGAGCATTCTGGGCAGATTGGAAAAGGAAGAGATTATATTGACTTTGGGGTGGCCATTGTCTCTGCTCCGTTGAAACACAACGAAATTTACAGATATGATTTATCTTTTAAAGAGAACATTTTTGTTAAGAAAAAAAAAAAAAGACGTAACAATAAGGGCTGTAAGCAGTGCCAAACCTGCCCCTCCCCCCAAAATTATTATTATCTTTTATATTACAAACAAAAATTATAAATCAACACAAATAAATCTCTTCGTAGATGATTACCCTACGCCGTAGCCTACAGCGTAGCCGGATGTGCACTCCCCCAGAAACTACACGTCTCAGTGACGCAGACCTCCTTGCTATTTGTTTTGAGCCGAAAACCATTTCCCTCAGTGGAAACAAAGCTTTTATATACTTTTATTTCACATATAAGACGTAATAAATTGTTAAGACAATAAAGCCTCCATAACATAGCAGTTTAAGTCTTGTGTTTGAGTCGTCTTGGCTGCCTATGAGTAGAGGAAAGTCCGCTAACCACTATGCTAATTTATGCAATGTAAAATGTCATAGGCTTATACTCCTAAACTTCTCCAATCAAACTTTATAGCACTTCACAGAAACCCTACCGCCAACTAATGTTTTGGAGGTGTAACTGCAGAGCGGCACAGACACACCACTGCACAAGTGTAAATGTTCACAATGCCATAGATTTTAGGATTATATTTGCTGTATTTTTTTTTATTTTTTTTTTGGTGCCCTTGGCAGCAATATATGTAGCCTATAGGAAGATCCACCACTGGCTGAGAGGAGGGGTAAACCCACCAAGTTCAAATGCCATTACATTCTACAGAAAAAAAGGTAATTGCACATTTTGTGGGTGATACACAGAATATTATTATGTCTTTACAGTAATTTATAATATAAATCAATAGTAAAAAGCCTCAAGGTGATGTAAAAAAAAGAAAAAGCAGTAATTAGTAGAAATTGTGTGTTTTTGTTTCACGATGGCCATGAAAATGTCATGTTATCTGCCTTTATTAACCACTACATTATTGTGAATAGGCAATACAGTTAAAAGCTGAAAGAGGTAAGAAGTAGTTAAGTTATAGGTGTTAATAAGGTAACCCGGTTAAGAGACGATAGAGCTAATGCATTATAGAGTCCTAATATTACTGTCAGTGGGCATAGGCATTAGTAACTGAGACAAAATTAATCACAACAACAACAACAACAAGAGGGCAGAAGAGAAATGGAAGTGTAATAAAAGAACGTCCTTGGTCCTCTCTGTTGCTGAAATTGCCCTCAAAATGATGCATTCTCTCCAGATGATTATGGGAAAGTGGTCCAAAGCTTTGGCGGTGAAAACAATTTTAAGAGCATTCAGGTAGGGGTCAACAGATCGCTGTGTACAGAAACACTTCAGGGTTGAAACAATACACCCAGCCTCGGTACAATAATACTTCTGGCCTTGGGCAACACACACACAAACTTACACCTCTATGTTCCCTGCCCACTATTGCCCCAAGGTTGAAACTCTAAACCTAATCACTCAGTGCTCAGTAGAGGCAACACTCCCGCAATCTACCAACCTAATCCCTCCACACATTTCTTTCTTGTGTGTGGGTGTGTGCATGTTTGCATGTAAGCAGATGCCCTGTACCTTTGCATAAACAATAGAGGAGCATGCCTGTGTGCTTGGGTAGTTTCTTATTTCTTTTTTATCTCCCACTCTTGCGTGGAGATGTTAGAGCTGTGGAGTAGTGAAGCATCGAGGTAAACTGCCAGAGTGCATGCTGAAATGCCGCATGTGCTTTCCTATAGTTGAAACTTGCAATGTAGGCTGGTGTGCCTTTAGGGCCTATATGGTCTTCATTTGTGGGTATATAGGCTGGAATTAAGCACAGACTAGCCTGCGATGAAGTGATGCTCACCCAAATTTATCATAATGTAAATAGAAAGCTATTAATCATAATAATCATTATCATTAAAATAAAAATACAGATTTGAAAATGGTAAGGAGCTCTGTTGAACCTTTTTAAAACCTTTATTACCAGAGCATAGTACATAATATATCACGTACAGGGGTGTGGTAGTGGTGGCAAACGTGGAACTGGTTATCCAGGGCCCTCAAAAAGCCTGGACTGAAAAATTTAGTTTTGTTTGATATTTTTCATTTATAACTAGTAAGTAGCATAACTACTTCAAAATTGGCTGAATAATCCAGGTGAAAGACTGAACTTTGTATAAAAAAAATAGTGGCCTCGTCTCTAAATGCAGCTTGAGCCGAGTGACTGACTGCTTATGTTGCTGGAGCACCAACGTACACTGTCATGTCTTTCCTCAAGAAAGCGAAATCAGACAAAAAAATGAAATAAGAAAGGAAAAGAAAGTGACTTTTTTTCCTCTCTTTTTTATTTTAAAAGGTGTGTGAGAGAGACATGGATCAAGACCCCACAGGAACCGCTTATGCATGGGAGCCAGAATTTGGAGCCACGGCCCCTTTTTGAATTATGTACGAAAGAAAACTCAAAATACCAGTGATATAAAAATAGACAATTTGATTATTAATTAAAAATAAATTAATTATAATTTTACACTATGTTCATATATAATAATTAACAAAAAATACTATAAGTTAGATTTTTTTTTGGTCCATTTCTGTGTTAGTTTTTTCAATTATTCACATTAAAACTGGTATTTTTGTTCTTTATGAACGCATCATAATTCCTCTTTGTTGATTGGCTGGTTTTCCAATCGGTAAATGTCAGGTGGGTCATGGTCATGTGAGGAAGCCGGCTCCTGTCATCATGGCGGATAACAGAAATTATTAAGTTATAGTGGAGCGAAATGAAGAAACCATAAAAGATATAATACTTACGCGCAAAGAACATCAAAACTGACCAAAACCAAAACTGTCTTTACTGTGTGTCACACCGGAAGAAGATAAGGCTGAATAACTTACCCACGTCGCGACTGGCTAACGTTAGCTTAGCAAAGTGAATTTTAGCTTTGCTGCTAAGGAAAGGCCTAATGAAAACGCCACGTCTAAAAGGTGAGTAAGCTTTGTTACGGTTATTACATGGGCATTTGCTGTATTTCTGTGTCGTATTACTGACTTCTGTAATGAAACTGTGCGCTACTTTACGCTTTAAGTGTGTTGCACGGTGTGGTTGGTGTTTGTCAGCAGTGCTATCCCTGTTGCGTTCAATGTCCCATCACTGTCCTGTGCGCGTGGGCCCGCACGCGTTCTTTAGCATGCAGGTGTTCTCTCCCATACTCTTAGTTTGGAGTATTAGCCTACCATACAGTGTAGTGTTTCTAAGATTTTACATATTGTAGCTTCTTTGCTGAGGGATTATTTAATCATGACCACTGTTGATTTGTGCCATGAGGCCTGATAAGTTTAAATTGAACCTTGGATTGAGTCCATCGCAGATCCTTTATGTGTCTGTCCATAATGTCTGGCATTTCCTCCTCTCACTGTCTACCTGCAGTTTCTGAGTGGCGGTATGACTGTTCAAGTATAACCTTCTCAGAATCTGGAACATACTGCCTTTCTGTGATCCTGTTGGCATGGCATTTCTCTTATGGAGGAGTTGTAATGTATCATTTCATGGTGTAGGTAGGGCCTGGATAATGACTCAAGCCTGGGGCCCCCAGCCATCTCAAGTCCCCCTCACACACTACCCAGTGTGAGTCTGTTCATTGTATACAGTATGTGCACTTAAGCATTGGGAGGACAGACCAAGATGGCTCTCTGTATGAAATAGATGTATGTCTTACAATGCGTATACACCATTGATGCATCCATCCTCTGTCTTTGTGTGTGCATGTATGTCCTGGTATACTTTAAAGGAAACTCTTGCAATTGTAGGAAACTTGTAGGCAGCTTAAGTAGAAGATTTATATGTGCAGAAATATATATGTATGCATTAACATACAGTGTGTGTGTATATATGTATATGCGTGTGTGTGTGCGCTGGTGTGCATTAGGTTTGGGGAGTCAGCAGGAGTCCCACGAGGCTGATTAGTGTACCCTACCAAATGTCATTAGGGTGTAATGAAAAAGCAGCCCTGTTACTAATGCATAATAAAGTGAATGGGCTGCTACATTACCGCAGAGTCCAGACTACGCCTGTTGGCACATCAGCACTTCATAGTATGTGTGTGTGCGTATGTGTGTAGCAACCGTACATCAAATATCTGAGGAAAAGATGACGGAAACAGAGTTAGCGCTGACAGAACGCCAACGTGAGTGTGTGAGGGAGTGAGAAAGGAAAGAATGAGTAGGACGTTTGAATTGTGTTAGATCTCATATGTGTGTAATTGTGTGTGTGTGTGTGTGTGTGTGTGTTCAGTGTAAACATTGGCCTGTATGCTTTTGCATACAGGCCAATGTTTACGTGGAGATACTGTATTTTTGAATGTATGTATGTGTGTGTGCACACTGCACGTGTGTGTGTCTGTATATTGGCTCTGCGACTCCATCTACATTTTCCAAGAGTAATATCAGTGGCAGGGCCAAAGGAAGTGCTTTCATTCAGTGGTTGATACAGTAATCACAGTGAGGGAGAAGTAATAACTGTCTACTATGCCGCTATTTAACTACTGTGGCCTTGACTTCACTATTGACTGCATTAGAGGCGTCGCATTCAGCTGCGTTACACACTTGTGTGTGCCTGTGTGTGTGTGTGTGTTACGGCCTTGTGAGAGGCACTGTGGAGTGCAGTGACTGGTTGCTCATTGTGCCAGCAGATAAATATAAAAAGTGTAAAAAAAAAAAGGCCCCGTTGCTCTGAAACGTTAAACAGCTGTCTGTGTTCCTTTTCCTCGACAGGGACCACAGTGAAGGGCGTATGAGGATGCGTGTGTAATCCATTCCGCTCTCTCTCTCTCTCTCTCCTCCCCTCTGTCTCTGTCACAGCATCATCTTTTTCTTTCTAAGTCCCTTCAGAATGATTGAATATTTACTCTCATTTAATGTTACTGTCCAGAAGTCATTGGGCAACAGAGACCCACATATACACAAATTCGCACACTCACAGCCTAGTCTACCCATTTAATTAAGCACTCTATGAATAATTCAGTTTGAGCCTCTGGGCTGAAGATAATTATAACGATCAGGATAATAATGTTTATTTTGCTTTTTATTGTATTAAGACATCAATATCTCTGCAGTGCAGTGTGGACAGTTTGCAGCTACACTTCTAATGCCTGAAGCACCACCTCTAATATCGAAATGGCAGAGCGTCTGTGTTTGTGTGCGTGTTTGTTGCAAAGGGTACTTGAATATGTTTTGTGAGAGCAAAGTTATGAAGTTATTAGATTTGGCCTCCTTCATGATGTTTTGATATTCTATATCCCGGATCTAAATATGGATTGATAGTAATCCCAAAGGTCGCTGTTTCAGTCCCAACACTTCGACTGTGACCTTGAAAACTGTGACTGTTCTCACTCCCAGTAGAAATATCAGAACCCATAATCCTCAGTTTAGTGGATCAATGATATATAATGTGATTACAGTTGGGCTCGCTGGGCACAGCAGCTGTTCTCCACCCTATGTGGCCTCTATCAAGTTCTGATTAGTCAATGATTGTCTATTCTTTGCCGGGCATATGGAATCAGCAGTCTATTCGCTGTTACTGTATAGTCATTGATTAACCCCGGCAACAGATGTGGGAACAGTGATTGTGCTGTATTGTTGGTCTGCACCGCGGCATATTGCAACACACTGGGTAGTCTTTTCCAAATGCCTGCAATTTGCTATTCTGTCTGAAGATTATTGTAAAACTTTTCTTCTTTATTCTGCGGCCAAGAGGTTGGAGAAAGTGAAATGAGCGGAACTGAGTCATGTGAATTTTTATCCGGTGATGTATTGCGGTTTTCTGTTAACTGGTATTGTACGTTATTCTTCGTCACCACAATCAAGTATTGCTATTTTTAAAGGAGCAATCATCTTCGTCTTGTCTCATAGATTTGCTGTCAACATTATAGTTATCTATCTATCCATCCCAGCCTTCCATCCATGCCTATTCCCATCCATCATCAACCATCCCCCATGTACACACAAACCCCCCCCCCCACACACACACATCGCATCTATTCTATTAGGCCTGAGATCCTTAAAGTCTACCATTGATCACTCCCCAAAGCTCCAGGGCTTCTTTTCAGACACCCAGCCTCGCTGAGAGGCCTGCCCCAGTAAAGGCCTCTCCCCGTGGGTTTCAGTGGCAGGGAAAAGTCCATCTGTGGAGCCGGACCTGCTGGAGTTAACCCATCAGTCACTAGCGCTGATGGATAGCCCAGACAGACAGGGAGGTTGTTGGGGTGCATGTAGACACACACACACACACACACACACACACGGAAGCAAACTGAACAACAGATTGACAGACTGCCTGTGTGTGTGATTGTGTGTGTGATTGTGTGTGTGTGTGTGTGTGTGTGTGTACATGTGTGGGTGGTGTACAAGTCCAAGAAACTTGAGAAACTTTCAAGTGCCTGTTGTGTCCCCTCAGCGTCCGCCTCATTTGATTAGAGGCCTGAAGGGGCCCTGTGGATCAATAACTGACTTGGGTTGGCCCCTGCAGCTTTGCACACACACACTGAGTCAAACACACACACATGCACAGAGCTCTGCAGCAGTTCATTTAGGCCAAGCCGTCAATCATCAAAGTGTGGACAGGTCCACTCTGGCCCAGCATATCTAGGACGCTGGAGGGGGCTTATGTTCATGTGTGTGTGTTTATGCGGATGAGATATTATGTCTGCTTGGTCCATCTGTCTTGTGCATATGTGTATGTGTGGGTACCAATTAGTTCATGTTCCTTGTTATCCACGCCAATAATGGCACGCCGATATGAGCAGGTGGGTCCATGTCAATAATCCTGAAGTCAGACAGATTTTTTTTCCCTTTAATCCTCATTTAACCAGGTGTGATAACTTAAGAAACATACTGATTTGACTCGTAGGTCGGCCACTGGGAAAACGGTGTACACACATATACACACACAGGCTGGATGATGTCACCACCCAGTATGACCACAATCCCCCACCACTGAATATTAGGTTAACTGCTGTGCTCAAGGGCACTTTGACATTAATTGTGGAGGGAGGTTAGAGCATTTTATCATCCAAATTTTCCCATGTGGCCCAGTAATTGGAACGGTTGGAACAAAAGAACCATTAGGCGACCACCTGCAGCTTTATAAAGTGGATAAAAGACATTAAATAATGAAAACAGCATCTTTGTACATGTTGAATACTTAAATAAACACAACAAAGGCTTCTGTTTAATTGAGCTAAAAGTGATATGTCCACTTTTTAGGCAGTTTGAAAGTACAAAGTAGAATGTATTAACATCAATAAATCATTGAGACGGGTTGTTTTTGCAAATTTGCAAGCTGCTTAAAGGCACAAATAAACTCTTGTACCATAATTTTAAGTGATATAAAACTTCTGCTTCCACTGTTCTCTCTTCGAATCCTCTTACCTTATCAGGATGTATATTTACTGTCAAAGGCTGCAGGGCTGTTATTGCCTTTTCTCCCCCTTTTTGCTCTTCAAAACAAACTCACGGTATAACAACACTGAGGCAGTTGTATGTATATAGTATATCCACCGATCAGCCAAAACATTAAAACTACAGACAGGTGAAGTGAATAACATTGAGCATCTTGTTTCAATGCAATGTTCTGCTGGGAAACCTTGGGTCCTAGCATTCATCTGTATGTCACTTGATGTGCTCCACGAATCAAACACAGTTGCAGACCAAATACTCCACTCGTGTCAACAGGACTCCCCAGCGGCAGTGGCCACCCTAGCAGGACAATGCACCATGCCACACCGCAAAAATCGCTCAAGAAAGGCCCAAAGAATGTGACAAAGAGTTCAAGGCATGGACCTGGCCTCTGACTTTCCCAATCTGATTGAGGATTTGTGGCACGTGGCGGTACCCAAGAGGTACCCCCCAATCCACGGTGGGGCCTCCTTGGATCGGACTTGACTCTGACCTGGCGGGGCATGGATACAGGATCTCCAGGGGGGTCCTCTGGTGTCTGGCACCAAGTTGTTGGCATTCAGATCTTTTGAGTCCTCTGGGTTGTGAGATGGGGCACCAGCACGTCCCACAGATGCTTGAGCGGATTGGTATCTGAGGCTTTTTGAGGCCAGGTTGAGGTCTTGAGCTCTTTATCACATTCCTCAGGCCATGGCATGGTGTATTGTCCTGCTGGGGAAGGCACTGCCATGGGGGGAGTACCATTACCATGAGGGGGGGTACTTGGTCTGCAACAATGTTTGGGTGGGTAGAGTGTCAGGTGGCATCCACATGAATGCCAGGACCCAAGGTTTCCATGCTTAGCATTGCATTGTAACAAGATTATTAATATTATTCAATATTCACGTCATCTGCCAGTGGTTTTAAAGTTTTGGCTGATCTATCCTGTTTTCTGACAAGAAGTGTCGGTGTTATCGTAAAAGTGGTGCTTATGTAGATATGCAGTATAGTGTCTAGCAGGCCAAAAAATAAAAAATATGTCTCAATTTAGCTAATATTTCTCATTGCCTACCCCTCTAAGGTCTCATATTTAAACACTGTTAGGTTAAGAATTTCAGTCTTGCATAAGAGATCCCACATTAGAACCTAAGGGTAAAAAATCAGCCGAAAGGTGCAAATTCATCCCAACTGAAGCCGTCCTCAGGTCCAGGCATGCCACAGCGGGGTCAGCACTCAGTCCTAGTGGTCACTTTGATGCCCCTTGTAATCCACTTGTCCAAGCTAAATGGAAACATTTGTGTTCGACAAACAGCCTGTCCACCCACGGGCGTCTTTTACTGAAAACCCTGTAGACGCAACCGCAGCTGACCGCATTGCTTCTCACTCAATTTCACCATACGCACACACTTAAACACACGCTGTCACCTTCCCTGGGGTGCTCTCCGGCCACCGAAACACGGCCCAACGCCCACGCCGCTGTCACTCACTTGTAGCTCCGCCCGCCTGCCTGCCTTCCCACACACTCACACGCGTACACACATAAACACAGTCATCGGCCGCCCACACGTGCCAGTTAACCTACTAATGAGGCGGCATGGGCCATGTCGTGTTCCGCTGCCCCCACGGGGCTGACCGACCTGTCTGCACGTCAGTTTTATTCCCGCCCACGCTGACTGCCTGATGGACTGCCTCGCCTAATTGACTGACTGAATTACTGACTGACCGTCTGGATGACTGACTGGATAAACATGTAGCATGCTGGGATAGCGTGGGCGTGGGAACTTGAAGCGAAGCATGTGGGTGTAGACTGGAGCGTGAAGGGGTGGATAGCGGATGCTGTAGCTGTAAGGGACTTGGCCAGAGCAAAGACTTACATAAATACTCTTTTAATATTCCTATATGGACTCATAGCATGTTGTAAGTATTGTTTTTTGCTCCCTACATACCAACTGCAGTCCTTGTGTTTCAATCTTCGTTAAATGATTCTTCGACATCACTGTAGGGTACAGTTTCACTGTAGGAATAAATAGTCGTGAATGATCCGACTCATTAGACCATTTCTAAAATTAATTCTGCTCAATTTAAAAAGTATTTTTCATAGCTTCAGAAAATAAAATAAAAATTCAGTTTTTATGGCAATAAAGAGGATTTAGCATATTTCTTTAATAGACGTTATAAGACCTGAAGCTGTGTTCACCTAGGAAGTGTTGGCAGAGCATTTTTTTTGCACTCTGCTTAAAGTGTGATAGTGAACACATTGTCAGCAGAATGTAATAGATCTGTGCAAAAGAAACAGTTTATTCAATAAAATTTTCTCTCATTAAACATGTTACACACCTCCTGTTCTCACACTGTCAGAATAATGGTTGGGAGTGCTCAGGCTTAGCTGTAACAATTAAAACCAAATGGAAGTTTGTTGTTTCCTACGCAGAACGGATGGACAGTTATTTTAGTGCCAATTGATATGCAGCACCTGTCTTGCTTTCCCTTTGAGCGAGTGTACAGTGTCATGTGTGTTTCTGTACGTGTACGTGTGTGACTCATGCCAGTCCTTGGGTGATGATCATCTATTGTGAGCGTGGCAGCAGCCCGAACACTTGACTGCACAACTGTTAATTTCTCTCTCAGTGCATAAATTAATAGTTCATAAATAAGCGAATAAATTAAAGAATGGATGGGAGGAGAGAGAGGGAGGAGAGGAATGGGGGCAGGAAAAACTTTCTCATCAGAAAAATTTAATTTCTCACTCCGACACCCACGAGAATGGGGGGAGGGAGGCTCGGGTGGCGGGTAATGGATGCGAGTGTATGTGTGTTTGCGCGCACGTGTGTTTCCGTGCAAAAGGGATTCATTTTCAGCCTTTCTATCACACCCCTCTGAGCACTGACATGCTGGCATGTTTTTTTTTTTTCTTTTCCCGAGATCCACATTGGACAAACATCTGTGCCTATTACTGAACGCACACACAACTAAGAGGCCTGACAGAGTCGGTTTCTTTTTTTATTATGAGGAGCCATGATGTACCAAAGCACTGGTACAGTTTTAACTCAGTTTACTGATGTTTCAGTAACAGTACTTAGATACCTCCTTAAGGCCTGAACATACTCGGGCGGAACGTACGCGGGAACGGACTCCGCGGAGGTCCGCGCGGACTCAAAGCGGACGTCCGCAAGCCGACAGATTTTACGACCGCGCGGACTCCGCTCCGCGCACCAGTGACTGTTCGGCATGTATTTTTCACATCGTGGGGATTTTTCACAGACATTTTTACAGGAAACTACAACGCGGAAGTGCGCTCGGCTATGGAAGCCCGAATGACCGCGGACGTTCCTCACGGAGTCTGTTCCGCGTACGTTCCGCCCGAGTATGTTCGGGCCTTTAGTCTCAACCTTACAGATATCAGGAGAATGTCAAGCAGAACTGTTTGTTTTTAGAGGGGTGGAGATGAAAGGCGGAGCATGTTGTTCACCTGTCTAATGTCTTATAACTATATGGCCTATAAATTATAATAATGATATTTTTATTATTTTTATTATTTATTATTAATATTTTTTTTTTTGTGTTGTAATATACAGTATATATCCCGATAGTTTCTCTAAAAACAAAACTGTATGATTTAACCCTTCGATGTGTATGATCATACCAGTGTGACCATTCTAGCAAACTAATATGAATTTAGAGGGAACGTAGCTTGTATGTTTTATTCTAGAAGGATTTTTTTTTAGTCCACAACAGAATGTCCTGATATTGTCTGAGTGACACTCTGAGGCGGCGTACTGTCATTTAAAACGAAGTTGGTCTTTGGAAATGTATTAATTTTCCTCAAATTTGACTAATTACTCATATTATTTAAATAAAATCTTTCCCTGATACAGTTTTTATATCATTAAAAAAACATTAATTTTTTTCTTTCATTCAATCTCTATATATTTTTGTTCTACATATTAATGTACTTTATTTATTATTTACAGACTGACTGCACTTGCATGAATGTGAAATCACGTTCACCAGAAGGTCACTTTTACTTTGAAATCAGTTCTAACATGCTCTTACTGTAATGCCTAGTATACAACATGTATGTATAAGGAGAACTGGACACAGTGTTGGAGGCGGGCCCCATTCATTCTTGTGAAAGAAGTCAAAAACGTTCAGATGCTGTGTATAAAATTTATCTGATCCTCTGCATCTTTGGGCCCATGGAGCAAGCACACTTAAGACCTTCGTCAGCTGAGCACTAACTAATTATTTAATTATTTAATTGTCCAACTCTTTTATATTTTCGTAATGCTATCAGACCGAAGGAATCAAATCTTGATAGTGAAACAAGTCATTTCACGGGGGGTTGTGTGTCAAAAAAGTTAGTCCACTGATTTACACACGTCTCTTTCAAAATGCAAGTCTATGGGAAATAGAGATGTGCCATATCATCTCGTTCATTATAATACCGGTATATTTTTGAATATATGAAAAAGTTATATGGTGATACTTGTGATATTTCAACTTGTTGACACATTGACATCACACTGCTACCCACGGCAACAACAAGCATTGCTGAAAAGTGAAATTGTTACAGACTCCACGGTGGTTCCAAAAAGATGAGTAGCGTCAGTAGTGTGGAATAAACTGTGGTGTCGTTAGGTCTGGGCATCCTGCATGTTTTATGTACAGCCTTACTAAACAGCCCCGCTAAAACAGACTGGATGACATTTAAAACTAAATCACTTATTTTGTTGCAATTCTATTTTCTTATAGTAAAAAAAATTACTAATTTGTCGTATCGTCAAGAATATTGATTTCACAGAAATACCCGTGATGTTATTTTAGCGACATATTGCCCACCCCTAATGGAAAAAGAATCTTTTTGGGCCCAATGTCATCACGTGACAGTCCCAGAGGTTGTAATTCCATGGTGTGGCCCTTATGTAAAATTGGCCTCAAAGCCCAGTGCCCTTCTTGGGGGCTCGTCTGTTCCAGATCTGCTCTCCTGAAACTGATCCATCTCCAGATGATGGACTAACTCTGGGATCTTCCTCCATTTTTAATTGACACCAACTCAGGACACTGATTGACATGAAGCAAGTGGGCATGGCTGATAAGTGTGTGTAAATGAAATTGTTTTTCCCATTCATTGCGTTTCTGGCAGTCTTTTGCAATGTGTTGATCACGCGCGTTAAATTCGCGATGACCAAAAAAAAAAAAGAAAAGTGATTTATTGTTCAGCACTAATACATTGCCCACTCTTATGTTGTTATGACAACACAGAGAAACATGGGAAGGTGTTACTTAAGTCCAGAAATCATTACTGCACATACAGTTCACCTTGGTGCAATTGTTCCATTCAATGCAGTTTTACTGTCAAATCAGAAAGCAATACTTTTCTGGGCAGTGCAATAACACAAACCTCCAGGGTTAAAAGGCACTGCTGAAATTAAGTTGTTGTTCCCAGTTATTTTTGACAGCATGCTAGTTGCTGAAATATGTCTTGAATATCATAGGGATATGGTGAAATAAAGTCAGGTGAATCAGCTGTCAGTGCAGCAGTGGCTTCTGACGGGTTTAACGCAGTAGCAGCCGCAGGAGAGTAAAAGCAGTTAGCAGCAGCAATAGCACACACCACTGGCAGTATCAAATCGAGAGAATGATGTGTTAAATATAGCACTTTGTTTTGGAGATGTGTGTGTACTGTAGGTACATAGGTCCTGATCAAAAAAATAAGCTGATGCTCAGCAGAATTTCCCTGATGATCTCCCATGATCACCTGTATCAGCCAATGATAAACTCCTATCAGTAGCGCTAATGCCCTCATGTTCCCGTCTGAAGCTAAGAGCTCCACTTTTGACAGCTCGTCTAATTAGTATGCAAAGAAGTCTAACTACAGAAAACTATTCATAAGCTAGAATCCCCCTTGGCATTTATAGACTGTTAAAACTAAAAGCTTTTCTGTTTCTTCTAAAATGTTACATCATTAAAATCTGATGAGCTGAACTTTAACTGTAGTTAATATTTGGTAAGCATGACATTATATCCCTAGTTCTATCCATTTTCATCATGGAAGTGGCTGTATCTTCTGTCTTGTCATTTCTCTAGACCTCAGTGAGCTTGAGAGTGGTTGCACAAGGTTAATATGGCTTGGAGGGCTCTCTAGGATAAAAAATGTCTGACATTTGTGTTTAACATTGACCTGATTGATTAAATCATCTTACATAGGCGGAGGATAGATAATGTGCAAAGGCCTGAGTCAGTTTTAATATAGCCACATTTTTGAGCCAACCTCCACATTATGTCTTACCCCAGCATCTTGTTTCAGATGGAAGTACATTGGATTACAGCAGCAAGACATTTGATTAGCAGCATATCACGAAATAATGTGCAAGTGTCCGCAACGTGCAATAATGTTTGTGATTCTGAATTTGTAATGTGCAAAAGCTGATTTCCCTCGCTAGTCATTAGCGTTTCCAATAAAGTGTGGATTGGCCCAGCGCAGATACTTGGCCAGCCGTTTGGGCTTAAGGATGACTCCTTTGGGTTGGAACGTGGCCACGCTGGTGAACAGCTATGCCGGTCTGTTTGTTTTGATCCACTCCTCAGCACAGCATGCTGTTTGGAAGACTTTTCCCAGGATTACATATACTATGAAAAGTAGTTCACTACACTCACTGGATTCCGCCCAAAGACTGCTGAGAGATGAAGCCTGCTGAGGTCTGCTAAGACTACTCAGATTCAATTATTTATTTTGGCGCGCTGCTTTTGGATGTAGGTCTTTGCGACTGAGTGAATTCCTGAGACGCCTCTATGACTTTTCATTGTCCTGAACTGAAAATGATCACATGCTTGGTGGAAAAGAACAGACAAAACACCTTGAATCAATTACAGAGACACAAGAAAGAAGCTGAATGATCCAGGAAGTCGGAGCTGTGGCGGAAAAAGACACTAAAAATAGTTTTATGTGGATGTTTTGCAGCCATGCCTAGCCCACCTCTCTGTATAACACAGTGCTGTCTTTTTTTCGTGTGCAATATTTCTAAACTTTTCTTCAGTGCGATTGTCCTGAATGTGCCCTTGCAGAGAGCAGCCGACAGCAGACGCTGCAGAGATCCTTCCTGTAAAAGTGTTTTTAATTTTTAATGCTGGCCCTCCATACTGGCAGAACTCCAGGCTGCCCGTGGACGGCCACCACATTTCACGCACTCACTGCCATGAATTATTCTCACAGAACATGCTCACACTCACATACACACAAAGACATGCCTGTACACAAATGCACACACATGGGAGCGCACACATGGAGGAAGCATGAAGCCCACAGTGGACATATGGAGGCAAGCATGCTCACCTACCTAATAAAATATGACCGTCGTACATGCACACACAACATGTTACTGTGATTCAATGTATCCAGTAGATCGCAGGCCATTTTAAGTATTAATCATGTGGGTAAACAGAGAGACACAGTACTTATGCAAGAATGTACACAAACCTACTTAGAGAAGCAAGTGTGCACTCCCACACACTTCCAATGTTCTCTGTGTTATCTGACACATTACACACACACATGCACACACTTCACCAGACACACAATGGATCCCTGAGCACACACAGGCCATTTGCAGTATTTCTTCTATTCAGTGTATTCCGTCCAGCTGTCAGCAGGCTGTCAGTGTGTTCAGTTGCCAGGCAAACAGCCCCGCCTCCTCCCAATAATAAAATATGCCTTTAAAATGTCACTCTGTCCCCAAAGAGCAAAAGCAGAGGCAACAAATCGATTCACATTAGTTGTTCAATTGACTTTGGCTTGAACTTAGCTCCCAGTCTCCCTTTGTCTCCCCCGTGTTCATTCTTTCTCTCTTTTTTCCTTTCTTTTTCTTTCTTTCTTCAGTTGGTTTTCAATATTTTTACCCCCCGTCCCTCTCTAGCTGGTTTTCCTTTGTCCCCTCCTCGTAACCTGCTCTTTCATTTTGCGTTTACCGTTTCCAGGTTCACAGATCTCTCCTCCTCCTTCCTCCTCCTCACTTCTTTCTCACCTCCTCTCTATTTTCTCCCCCAGCTAATCTAAGCGAATGAATGCAGCGGCGGCGGCACTATTCACTCTCCCCGCCGACCACCGCCGTGGCAGCACTCATTTCAATTTTCACCTCGTTTTAGACTTATCACATTGACATCATTAAGGCTCCCTCTCAGCGGCGCACTCATTCGTTATCCTCTCCATTTTACACCTTTCTATCTCTCTCTCCCTCTGTTTGTGTGTGTCTCCCTTTCTCTCGCTCCCCTCTCTCTCTCCTTATCTGTCTCGCTCATTGTCAGAGGATTTAAAAGGCTCTCTATTTGAGAGCGGTGAGTGTCTGGGCTTTGGTTTTTCATCCCAGTGACAGAAACCTGTTGGAGTCTCCTTATTCAGAATGAAAGAGTTGGACATTTTTGCCTTTTTAAAGGGGATAGCAGGGAGCGGTGTTGGGCTTGTAAGTCTGAAAAAGTGACACCTGACTCATGATATATCATTTCCCAATACAACCTTGGAGGAATATCTTTTATGTTAATTTCAAGAGAGCCCAGTGGAAGAGTTCAACTGGTAATTTTGAAGAAAATGAAGAGAATGATAATAAGATATCTGGAATAAGAAACTGTTGCAATACTCCCATACCAGTGAATGAAATACTATACTACATCAACAGAAGACTGTGTACAGTCATTACTAGTGCTGAAACAATGGTAAAAGATCAGTCGATCAACAGAAAATGTATTGGGGGCAAAACAAAATATGCAGTTTGAAGATATCATGCTGGCCTCTCGGAATTTGTGATGAGTATTTTTCACATTTTTATTATAACTGTTTACACCTTCTGGGTCTGTGTGTGTGTGTGTGTGTGTGTGTGTGTGTGTGTGTGTGTGTGTGTGTGTGTGTGTGTGTGTGTGTGTGTGTGTGTCATAATGGCAAAATGTGGTCCTGGAGGCACGTTTTGTAGTGGGAAGTACCACAGAAGTGGTTCTGAGTACCTTGCCAGATGTTTATGTCTGCCTGTCTGTCTGAGCACAGATGTGGATTTTGTCTCAGCAATAGCATAACAACCATGCAGAATGTGGTCACAAAACTTTACAGGTGTGTAGTTGAGATCAAATGATGACTGAGTTCAAAGAGGGTGTGGGGGTGTGGTCTGAGCAACATCGCCAAAGTAGGGGGGTAGCCCCCCCACACACACTTTATGCCCCTGACCCATGTTAGTTTTAAGTAGCGGATCAATGTCACGGCTGGTGTGATTCCATCACAAGGTGGTCTCTACTTGAATAAAATATTGATTGGTTATTTGCAAAAATAATCTTCCTATTAATTAAGAAATAATCTTTGAGGTGAGGACAGGAAGTCCTTGAGGTGCTCACAAGAATGAAAATTTGAACATCTAATTTGCACCCTCACAACTGAGCAAACTCCATCTGCTGAGGAAGATGCTGTGATGCAATCAAAAGTTCCAGAACAACTACTAAGGGACCTTGTAGTGAGATTGATTTGTCAATATGCGCTGATTTATCAGCTGAACATAGATATTGGCTGATGATAGCCTTGTTGAATGCCATTGGCCTGACGGCAAATAAGATGACATTCACCATTGCCGGTGGCTGATGTTTTTCTGTTGTGTCCCATTAATTTTGCACAGGCTAAAAAGCAGGGCTCGAGATTAATGCCATCCTGTCTTCTCGGGGACAATAAAGAAAGAAGTTTTGGATGAACAGTGATCTTCCTCGTGATGCATTCAGTATGAAAGGAAGCAGTAAACTCACAATCTGCACGTCAGGGGAGGCACCCCATTTTTTCCCTCATAATGCTACATAGTGAACAATAAATCTGTGTTGAAATTGGCCGGAGGAGAGCTAGTTAACGTTCTGTTCAGTAAAAATAAGTGTTCAGCGAAAGTTAATTACAGTGTTATCATCCTGTGTTTGCTGTGTAATAGGGATGTAACGATTACCGATATTACGGTAAATTTCGGTTAATTTTTACACGGTAAGAATTACCGCGATGCAGGCGCTGCGTGAATGCGTAGCATGTGTAAACACAAAGAATGAAAACATGGCGGAAGGTGGTGATAGGCACTCAGGACTCATTTTCCCCCCAACTAAACGCACAAAGTCTGAGGTCTGGTTGTACTTTGGGTTTCTGAAGAATGCCGAGGGACAGCTGGTGGAGGACAACTATCCTGTGTGCAGAACATGCAGAAAGAAAGTTGCTGCGAAGGGTAGCAACACTACAAATCTGCTGGCTCATCTCCGTGACCATCATCCACAGCTTTACAGCCAATGCAAGTTATGCCATGCAAATGTCAGTTATTGTGT
>NC_065522.1:10691740-10698525 GCF_006386435.1 Epinephelus moara | reverse complement strand
GTTTCTCCTGCACATTTGTGATATCTATTCTATATATTGTATGTCTTTTGTTCTACTCTTGCATTGTTTTGTTTTATATATATTTTTCCTCTCGTGCTAATAAATAAATAATTAATATATAAATTGTTTACATATTTTGCTGACTGTTAAAATGCACCAGACAAATAAGCTTTGCTCCTGTAATGTCTTTACATATTTTGTTAATATAAAATAAAATTTTCTGTTGCTGTGCCCATCCCTTGCCCCTTTAATGTGAAAGTTTCATTTTACAAGATTTAGTGAAGTTATTTCAATGTATCTATTTTTTGGACATTTTACAGCGCTTAAAAAAATATCGCAATATTATCATTTACCGTGATAATTTGGTCACTATAATCAAGATATCAAATTTTCCATATCGTTTTATCCCTACTGTGTAATCTTGTAAAATTTAGGTTTTGGCAAGACACTTAATACTATTGTTTGAAAGGGAAATTTGTTGAGGCTTATAAAGCAGATATTAGCTTTTTTTTAAAAGATGTTTTTCATGTGAAAGAACGTTATATTAAAGGTTGTTTCCAGGGTTTTCCATAAGTGCCGGCCATTGGTCAGATAGCAGACATTACAACATTTCCAGCTGACTACTTTGTTACTGTTTCAAGTAGGGATGTGTAATATATCAAATAAACTCGATGTATTATGGCTTGTTCCATGTGTAATAAATTGCGAATATCGAGTATAAATGGTCATCGTCTTTTGTTTGTTTTTTTAGTCACTGGCATAAAACTCACTTCGACGTTTCGTTTCTCTCGCTCTCTCCTGTGGCTCTCTCTCCCTCTCACAGACACACTCATAGAAAGACTCACAAACAATATGTCACACTAACCATCCTCCGCCCATCCAGACCACTTTCTCTTGAGTGTTTGAGCATGTTTCTCATCTGCAGGGCTCCAGCTAACGTTACTATTTAGTTGCATTTTGCAACCATGGAGCACCACTGTGACTTGCAGATATTATTAATATATGAACTGGAGAGTTATAACAGTATTTTATTTGACTTTATTATGACAGTGCCTACTTTATTTAATGTTGTTGTAACTGTAGTACGTTTCAAGTCACATTATAGTCACTTTTTAGATCTTAGGCATTTTAATTGTATCTTTTAACCGGATGAAAGAGTTTAGTCATCAGATGTCCGGATCTTAAGTTATCAGAGAAACAAGCTGAGTTAAAGTAATGCAGTAGTTTGGCTGAAATAATCCTAACCTGGTCTATTCAGTGTTTTTACCTGTGGGAGGAGGAGGAGGAGGAGGAGGAGGAGGAGGAGGAGGACACTGCAGATAACTTGACTCCTGAAGCCTGATGATTTTAGCTGCATTTTAATTGGGAAAGGTTTATTTTATCCCTGGAGTGATAGCTGACAGGGTGGCTAAATAACATGAGACACCTGTGTGATGATAACTGGACATAAAAAAAGAATCAACGCAGTGTTGATTGGTGATTATGAATGCAACATGTCTGTCAGATAGACTTCATCAGTCATGCCACTCTTTGGTATCAGAAACAGTCTAGCATTACTATTTTCAGGTTATTCATCATCCAACTAAATGGCTAAACAGCATACTTTGTTGGATAAATTTTTTTTTTGGCGCAGGGGATAATACTTTTCATCCGATTAAAAGATAGTGTAATATGGAGCTAAATGACCTTAAACCTATTCAGTTATTTGTTTTATGGTGAAGATTTTTTTTTGTTGCCCTAGCACAAAAGGATGAATCAGTAACAACAAAAACAAACTAAGCAGCAAAACACATTAGTATCAGCTATCAGCCAAAATGTTATATGAAACATTAGTATCAGCCCAGAATTTCTCAAATGGTGCGTCCCTTTTTGTCAACATGTCTTAGCACTACACAGTATATTTTCATGGATGTACTTTATGACATTGGGGTGAAACTATAAAGCCCAACAGTAGAAACACTTCCATATCTCAGCTTGGCAAAATTCTGTAAAACATTAAGCTGAATTAAAAAGATGTGGCTTAATCTCTGTAATGTCATGTGAGTGGCCCAGAGCTCCTCCTGCAGCACTCTACTGTACTCTGTGTTTATGCATACAGGCTCGGAGCTACATGTTTGCCCGGCTACTTGCCCCGGCTTATCTTCCAGCCAGCAGCATCTTGTTATCTGCGACTTGGAAATAAACACAATCATAATGTGTGGTACTTTGTTCAGCCTATCTCAGTGCAATGTTTTCTCAACATTGAATCAGGTTTGCCACAGTGTTGATACTTCACTTGGCTTATCTCATTGTGTTGTCCACATTAGAAGAGGGCTGCTGGGTCTCCGAGCCCTGCTGCAGTTTGCTACATCTGAATGCTGCCTCCTGTTTGGCTCAGCGCTCTCTTCAGCTTATCTGACCGGTGTTTTCACAGACGGCGTTTGACACAGAGGACCCTACCGTTGGCTGCGTGGCAGGGGTCAAGTGAAGTGAAACTGGAAAAGGGAGAGGTCAGGAGAAAGGAAAGAATAGAACACAGGGATTGGAGTCGGAGGTGGAGGAAGGTTAAGACCCCACTGAAAAGGAGCCCGAAGTTAATATCCCTCATCATTCCCCTGTGCCTTAACCTGGGGCTAAACTAATATGGCCTCTCCTAATGAACAACACTGGCTCACATCTGCATTGTTAGTCAGGAATCTGTGCTGCCATCTTGGATCAATTTGAGGGCAAATAAAATGTGAGTGCCAGGGCCATTTCTGGGTCTGCAGTGTCTCGCTTGCCACACCGCAGGCTTTCACAAGGTGGGACTCACAATATAAGACTGTGCCCCAGGCGAAGAAAGTGAAAGCTTTTCCACACACACACACACACGAACACACACACACACACACACACACACAGAGAGAGCTCACCTCCCATCTATAAACAGAGGCTCTGGGTAGGGTGCGGTCCTGTGGCCGGCATTGGGGTGGTGTGTGGAGGGGTAGAAGGTACAGGTTAGAGGCTGGTGGCGACAGTGGCAGCGCCGCGGTGAGCCTTACGAGCTTGGCGTCATGCACCCAGCGTGTCGCACCTCCCTGCCATGAGAGCCTGTAAAGACATTTTAAAATCCAACAGCCCTTCTTGACAGGAAACTGAGGTTTGCTGATGGAAACTTTTTTTTTTCTTTTTATAAACATCAAAACCAGCATGTCCTAATTAGCATCCAGTGTGCGTATGCATATTTGACTGTGGGCACATGTGTATGTACATGTGCGTTTGTCTGTCCAGCGTGCATGTGTTCAGGCTTGCGTTGATGCACACTCTCACTGCTGTATTTTGATTGCACACGTGTGGGTGTGGGTGTGATGCTGTGATAAAAGTCAAAATAAGGGTGCCACATGGGATCGTTTATCTTGCGACAGACCACTTCTGTCTAATTAGTGTGAAACACAGTAGAGAAATATAGGCAACTGTAATTAAAGTAGGGGTTTAAGATGTGTGTGTTGCATATGTGGTGCATGTGAGCGTGTTTTGCTCACAATATGTACCGCGCGTCTGAATCCCTGAGGTGTTTCAGGTAAAGCTATCACTGCTGTCAGAGCTAATGTGCTGCATATGTTCAACAGTGTTATTTACACCCCACATGTCTCCTGTATGCAATAAGCTGAAAGATTAAAGGTTTCCTGTTGTTGAGTAAGCCTAAACCCTCATTTTCAGATTGGGTGAATCACTGGGATGATTTAGGATGCGTTCACATCAAGCATGTGTGCAGCAGTTTATTTGAACTCTTCATTCGTCCGTCCAGGTGAGAACGAGGCATTCGACCTTACAGACGAGATACCTTAAAATGAAGCTCTCTCTGTCTCCTTCTCAGACAACTGCAGCATGTTGTGGTAGGAGTAAGAACATAATCTGAACAGGAAATTGCTCCGGAACGCAAGGGTTTATGGGTATATGGAGACAGATTATAACGTCTTAAAGCCAAGTCACTGATGCTTGGAAAGCATAACAGAAAAAATAACCGAGGGCAGATTGCAGTCTGGGCTGATGCTCAGATTCTATTTTTGTATGTATTTTTAACTGGTTTTTACAGCAGAGAAGGTTGATTATAAGAGTAAAAACCCATTATGCTCAGCTGAAGTTTAAGGAATGAGAATCAGATTTGTTTTATGTGCCTGTAGGGCCAAATATACAACTTAATGAGAAGCTACCAAAGGTCTAATAAACAGGATTTTTAGGCTATATTGTTTTTAATTGTCTTTGAACCTTTTTTCACCTGTAATTAGGCAATTTGTACAAAAATAAAGCACATAAAAACTTGCAAGATGCTTTCAACCAAAGAAAAATAAACTATAATATGATCATACAGCACAGCCTAAGCACACACCTTGTTGGTCTTGTAGAGTCTGACTCGGCTCTCAGTTCTCCTTTCCCTTGTTGTGACATTTCTTCTTTACCTCATCTTTACCATTCTTGTTGCGTCGCACGTCAAAGTTTTGGGAAAACAATTTGTCTCAGCATAGAATGTGATAAATGAGAGCCATATGTCTTTGCGAGAACAGATTGAGCCCTGTGTGTGTTGACAGTACATTTTGTCCCAGTGGGGCTTCCATCGAAGCCTTGACATTTTCAGACAATATTGCGGTGTTGAGCCACAGTTAGGATTTCATAAGTCAAGCTAACACTAGAGACGTGTGTATGTGTGTGTGTGTGTGTCTACAAACATCACGATCATCTCTCTCCCTGTCTCTGTGTTTCAGTGTCTGTGTCACAAGACTTATTACTTTCCGCGGCATGTGTGTGCACATGGTTGCGTGTGTGTTTGCATGCATCTGTCTCCCAACATACTCCGAGTCTCTGAATATGTGTTCCTTTGAATCCCCCACCCTGTCACTCTGTTTGTCCTTTGTTTCATAAGCCTGTCTGCTTGTTGTCTGGGGAAAGATGACACATTATTTTTCCATATTTATCAGTCTATCTTTCCCCATTTTTGTCTTTTATCCAGGTGTTTTTCTTGTTTTTTGCCCAGGTATCCGTGCCATTAGGGTGCACAGTCTCCAAGGCCTTGATGCTATCTGCCGCATGATATCTGAACTAATGCTGCACTTTTGTACCATCCCCATGAGCAATTGCCTGGTAAAAACAGGCTTTCCTCTCTTTTCAGCTGTCAGAAGTCACAAGGAATGGCCTGATAGGAGGCTGAGAGAAGCTTCAGTTTTATATTTCAATATACTTATCTGCCTCTACTGCCTCTACTGTACAGCACTGAAGAAAGAATTGTCTGAAGTACTAATGCATTATAGATGCAGGAGAAATGCATGAGGGGGGATTTCTACAGGAGCTACCACTGTGTATATGGCTTTCTCTTTTTAGGGCCCCTTCCTGGTGTGTCATACATATGCTTATATTATAGCCTGACTGATACTGGGTTTTTAAGGTTGCCTCCTGTATTGGATTTTAAGGGGTTAAATGTCTGATTAACATGTATTGGCAGATTTTTTTTTAACATAAACATTAAATAAACAGACTTTCTTGATGATTTTTAAGTTATCTTTCATCATTGATGTCACGATTGGTAATGGATGGGGTGTTTTACAAGTCAGTAATGATTTTAAACTAAATTATGTAATGTAAGCAGTAGGGATGCACAATAACTTTTGTGTGTGTCTATATATATATATATATATATATATATGTATGTATGTATGTATGTATGTGTGTGTATATATATATATATATATATATATATATACATTTATGTATATATATATATATATATATATATTTATACACACATACATTCATATATATATATATATATATATATAGATCATGACATCAATGCTATAAACAAAACCAAAACAGTTTTGACCCTTTTAAATGAAGAGATATTTATTTTACCAATGAAAAACTGTTGGCAAGCATCTCAAACATTTTTGAAAAGATATCAAACAAAAAAACTAAAACATCAATTTAAATAAGGTGCATTACTTACTGATAAAAAAATAACGGCCCCTTGAACTGATGCAAATACATGCATCGGGATTACAAACTGGAAAAAGTTCATTCCAGAAGTTCAAAAAATAAATATATATCGAAAATGATTGCACTGAACAAGTTAGACTTGTCTATGTAAACAAACTGAAAAAGTGCATTCAGTAACAAAAAAATAAGTTTAAAGAATTTTGGCTTATGGTTCTATTCAAATGAATACCTTTTCACTAAGGTAAATGAGGTTCAGTTGTTCTTTTATCTCATATTAGAAGTGAGAGCGAGAGAGAGTGCGTCTGTGTGTGTGTGAGATAGTGTTGTCACGGTACCAAAATTGGGACCCACGGTACGATACCAGTGACAGTATCACCGTGATACACCGTATACTGCAGGGTACTGACTGAAAAATACAGCTCATCTGCAATCCAAGTCCTCCTGAGAAAGGCCACCATCTTGGATCCAAGGTATCGTGGCAGCATGGAGAAGGCAGATGCATTGGATGATGTCAAACATCAGCTTGTGCAAGAGCTATTGGACTTAAAAGAGCCAGAAGGAAGTGGAGAAGGTGCCAGTGGTGAGAGCTGCAGCAAAGCTGCTGGAGGAAACGAAGATGAACCTCCTGCTGCCGTGCCCACCAAGAAGAAGAGGCTGAGTGATCTTCTTCAAAACAGAAGAGCTCATCTCACAGGTCAGGCCCAGGCTGCAGTTCCAAAAAGAGTGCAGGCTGATGCAGAGCTGACCAAGTTCCTCCAAGAAGATGCACTTGATGCATCTTGTGATCCCTTGATGTGGTGGCGTGACAATCAAAGAAGATATCCTTTGATGGCTAAGTT